>NC_048285.1:12937927-13022927 GCF_009762535.1 Notolabrus celidotus
TTGTTTGTGGCACCATGCAAGCATTCCCATCATTCCTCTCTATCTTCTAACTCACAATTGACTACAGGCAAAATTACATGCATGCTTGTACCGTTAAACCAGCAGAAAGTTAAGAGACAAGGATTAGAAACAGATAAAGACACGATGTGAGGAGGAGAAAGGTGTCTTTGGTATGTGTCTGGGCGCCTGCTTGTGAACTTGCCTGTAAGACATTCCTGAGGGGGAAATGAATTCGATAAGCTCAGTTGGAATGTTTCATCTACACTGATTTTCCCATCCACAATTTCTGCTAGAGGACCAGTCTCAAACATGAGGTGTACAATCAGCTCCCAGGTAAGGTAGGGCTTCCTCACAACACAGACTTAAAAAAAACAAGAAAAAAATCTGGTCCTTACATTAATGTTTCATTGTGGTGAGACTGAAAGGAGTATAGATTAATTTACAAGCTGCTGTGTAGGAACACTGTCTTTCAAGCTCTCTTGCACAGGTGGAGGAGAGTGCAGGGTCAGCAGCAGAACAGCTGGGAGGAGGTGACTTCTCAAAGGACACAGAGGACACAACCTTATATTATAACAAGAAATTTGACATTACCTCTCTGCGTAAGCCAACACATACTGGTGTTTCTTCGGCAGTAACATTAAATAGGATATATAAAGTTTTAACAGAAGTGTTTGTCTCTACATCAATATATTTATGATTAAATGTAGAAGAAGAAGAGCGTGTTTTTCACCAATTGGAACAATGGATCCCTGTCTCCCGCTGCACATATGGCAAATGTTTCTTGTGCCAGACTCTTGAAGGCTCTCAGTATCTGAATTTATAAATGATTACGTGATAGATCCTTGAATGCACTGCTAACATTTGTGTATGAGTGCATTTATTTAGTCCTCCTTTTAACCATTATAAGTTATGAGTTAGAACATTTCTGATTATGCAATAGTTCTCCGTCATGATTGGGTGTAGTAGTTTGATCAGACTGGACTGACAGAGGTCTTGCTTTAGTGGCGAACAATCACACAACTACAACACACCGATTAAGAGTTGTTTGTCCTGATTGGTGCGAAAGTGTAAATAACACCGACTTTATGAAACTCATAAAGGGTTAAAAGAGAACAAGAGAGAAAAATAATCTTAATCCATGTTTGTAATCTAGGACAGAGTGCCCACAGTTAAACTGATTGAGAAAGTCGGTACATTTGTTTCCTAATGTAAAAAGAGCCACTGGGTTCATTAGTAGAGATTAAATGTGGCAATAACTGAGTACTGATGAAGTAAAGCAGAGGCTCAAAACACCAGGACTAAAACCTGATCTGCAAGCACAGACTTCCAAGGTTCAACCAGTATATTGATTGATTTCCAAACGTCTAATCTGTTCAAAAGCCACTAAAAGAGGTGTTTAGCCTCACTCAAGTCTTCATCATGTTGGTCTGTGCAGCAAGACCTTCAACCTTGGCAGAAGAAAAATGGGAGTCAAAAATAGAATGATTAAAGCCATTATTTGACTGGAGAACACACATACAAATCTTGTGATTTAATTCATCTTGGGCATGAGAAAACTTACGGCCATCATTAAATTCTAAAAACAACCACAAAAGGAAACAAGAAAACAAAGCAGAACAAATCTTCTTGGTTGTGATTTATAAATGCCACGTGCAGGACACTGACATTTTTGTACTTTTGGGCAACATTGTGCTTGTTTGACCTTGTCTTCAATATCTTCCAATCCAAATTATACTGTAATACAGATATCACCTGAAATATAAAGAACTAACATTAATTACTATGAACAGGGCCTGTACAGTACCGAGCTCCAGCAGTTTCCCTCTGAGGGAGCCACTCATTTTGAGTTCACAATAAAAGCTTTCTGTATACACGAGCTCGGGCCTCAAATCTCCCTCACATGAGTTTGAGACACATGACTGCTTGCGCTTACTGGAGAGGGCGCACAGGAGGGGAGAGAGCAGCAGGTCAGAGGATTCTTCTAAACCTCAGCCGACACTCATGTGAGATGAGACCGCCGCAGCCCTTAAGATTCGTTATCACACCCAACAGCATCGCACTCGAAGGATGTTCATTCTGTTTTACATGTTCAATGAAGATTCATGTACTGGCTATTCAAAGGTGGTAGAATTTTCTGATGTCCAACAATATATTTCTAATCAGATTATTTTACCCCAAAGGTATGAGAAAAAAATAATTTAACAATACATTTTTGTAAAAAAATAGTTCAAATGATAAAATATGAGTGTCTGAGAGATTAGGAATGCCACGCTGTTCAGCATAATTGAAATGTAAACATGTATGTAGTAATGTGTAATTGAATTAATAGGCAGTTTAGATAATTTGATGTCCTCAAAGTTAGTTTAATAGCAGGACAACAACATTATATGTTGGTGGAGAGGTCACAGAAACTTTAACAGAACGCCAGCTGTAGCTGTGAATATTGGATAGAAACATCAACATAAACATTCAGGATTTTTTAAATACGTTGGAACCTGTGCTCTTGTTTGGCTGTAAATTGGAAGGGAAGTTTGGACTCAACAGTCCAGCTTATGACTTGGTTCATGCTAATGGCCAGAAGCAATCATAATGGCCGACTGTTGCCATGGTTGCTCCCTGTTACATCACGTGGGGTCATGATGCCCTGAAGAAGGTCATGTGACTTGAACAGTAAGGTTTATTAAAAGACCAAAATGATGGTTAAACTGTGTTGAAGCAGTCATAACTTCATTGCATGTATTTTAAAAGTGAACTGTGCTCCTTGTGCATTTGAATAAATAGAAACATGTTAATTTAGAAATATGCTGAATGATTTGAAGCTGTGATGCCAACAGGTCAGCTGGTACGTACACATGAGGAACACTAACCCTGAATAACCTTTAATATCATCCACGATAATGAAAGAACAACTGTGACAAAAAGGTCTCATGCTCCTTCACTAGATCACTGTCTTGTATGACCAACCCAAAACTATCTGTATATCTCATATCCTTTACAAGGGCCTTGATTTTCTCTGAACTGAGAGAATGTATCGCCTGACCCTAAGGGAAATGGCTTTAGTCTCTATTTGAGCCGCAGAGCTCTAATGAATGCTTCATTTAGTACTTGAAAAGCTTAAACCTTAATTTACATGAATCACATTAGCCTTTGTATTGACATAACTGCCACTATATTTAGTGAGTGTAAAAGCAGACCAATTTAGAAAATTAATGTTTGAAAAGAAAACATTTAATAATAAACAATTTCCACAAGATTTCCTTCAATAGCCTGAAGCTAGTTTGACTTGAAATGACAATTTTGAATAGGTATGAAGCATTTATTCTAACTTACTTTGTATCCCCTACATTAAGCACTTGGAGAAGAATACACCTTACGATTCCATCTTGATCCACCAATATCCAACTTTTAACTCCAATGTGCCCTATAATGTGGTAGGCCGTCTTCTTTACTAATTCCTATAACTGTATACGTCTCAGATTCTTTTAATAATTAAAGTTCGTAGTAAGGAAAAAAGACACATTCCATCTTTTTGTTATCTTCAATTTTCTTTTTGATGAAATGTCTTATTTTTCACTATGCCATCTATTTATTAACCCTCTTGTATTAACTTTTTGAAACGAGTCGTGCGTAAAAAGTTGGAGCGTACCTGCAATGTCCCACAACTGTAGGCGCACCGTCTCCTGGTCCCAGTTGAGTACTTTGAGAGCGAAGTCCACCCCGATGGTGGCTCGGTAGTTTGGGCTGAAGTTGTGATGGACATACCGCTTGATGATGCTGGTCTTGCCGACCCCGAGGTCCCCTATCACAAGAATCTTATAGAGATGCTCCTTTTGGTGGTTGTTCTGCATGGCGACCGAGGAGGGCGAGAGCTGAGCATGAATCCTCCGGAATGGAAAGGGCCGAAGGGGAGGAAAGGGGAGCAGCACAGGACAGCGCACGGAGAACTACAGAGAGCTGGGAGAATGAAAGAAGGGGAGGCGAGGTACGCCCTGGCCCACGCAGGGAAGCGGAGCGCACAGACGTTTGGACCTTGTGACCGACGTGGGGCAGCTGCGTGCTGGTGTCACGTCAGTTTCCAACCCCCAAACTTGAGGGTATAAAAGTTAAGATGACAAAGTTTATTAATGACAGTATCTGTTGAATGGGAAAGTTTTACTTCTTAGGAAAATGTTAAGAAAACGAAAAAGGATTTATTATAAAACAGGAAAGCCATTGTCATTATCTGTCTTATTTAACTTTTTTAAAACACTATTAACTTTACTCGATGAAATGCCGAACTTTAAAACTGCATACTTGAGATTTAGGGTAAGTTTTTTCTTGACACGGTTATCTTTAACCCTCCTGTTATGTCCGTTTCTTAGGGACAGCAATAATGTTCGTGGGTCAACTTGACCCGGGGCATGTTTAATTATCCAGAAATGTCAGAACTCAAAAAAATCCCAATAAACATTTTATAATCTCATTATTAACTCCATTACTAACCATTTAAATCCATATTTAGTGCAATTGTGTTCTTGAGTCCTCAAAGATCATGGTTCAATGAGGACAACTCACTCGTTTTTTATGAAAATTCATGTTAAAGCTTTTTTAATGTACATTTGAAAGACCTAAATATAAATACAATAGTTTTACATGACATAGATTTTTGTTTATTTCAATTTGATTTTTTTATTTATTTTGATTTTTATGACGTGATGTTGATAAATTAACAGGAGACACCTCTCCTGTCACATGCTGCCTAGATTTTGATGCTTTATTTAGCTGGCTTGGAAGGTATATATTGCCTAAAATGGAAGGAACCTCTGAATGCCTCTAGCCTTTCATCCATTGTGACATTAGGGCCTGGGTTATAGAGTAGTGGAAGTTGCTCTACCCACTTGTCCCTCACTGTTCTAATGGCTGACAGCTTGACTCTATTAGATCTCAGCTCTTGCAGTCAAATGCCGAAGTGTCCTTGGGCAAGACACTGAACCCCAAACTGCTCCCTCAGTTGCTCAGCGGTGTGTGAATGTCTAAAATAAGATTAGCTAATACTGATGGTCCCTTACTATAGCAGCCTCTACCATCATTGGGTGAGCAAGTAATGTAAAAGAGCTTTGGGTGGTCAGAAGACTGGAAAAGAGATATATGCATACAAGTCCATTTACCATTTACTATTTATCATGACCTGCTCAAAAGCAGACTTGATGTCTGTCACATGACTCACTGCTATCCTGGCTCTGTCTTTATAATGATTTCTGTAGACAGGTATGCCTGACGTATATTTGGGGATGAAGATCGCTGTATTTCCCTATTTTTGATGTGAATGTCTGCTTGGAGGAATATGAATATCTGTTTCCTCATTTGGTTCATAATCAGAATCATCAGACTCAGAATTAACCACAAGATGGTCTTCATCTTCAGACACACCGTCCTCTCTTTCACTGTCATGATCAAAGAGAAGTGCAAGGTTTATCACCTGCTTACTTCTGCTGCTCATTTTGTAAAGATCTGACAGAGAGTGTATCATGTGTAGATGCAGAGTATAATGTGTAGATGCAGAGTATAATGTTGGTAGGACTCCCTTGCAGAGAATCTGTTTCTCCCCTCCCCTGCTGTAGTGATGGGAAGTACGGCTCTTTTCAGAGAGCCGGCTCTTTCGACTCCCGAACGGCTCTTAATTTAGAATCTTTTGAAGCTGTATATTTAACCTTAACTTTGCAAAAAATAATAAGTAAATAAAGTATTTTAATAAAACTTTTTTATGTACAAATTAGAAAAAACTGCAAACATATCCACAGAACATAACCAGAACCAAACTTAAGCAAACAGATCCAGAACCAAACTCAAGCAAACAAACTAGAAGCAACTCAATCAAACAGAACCAGAACCAAACTAAAGCAAGCAGAACCAGAACCAAACTCAAGTAAACAGAACTAGAACCAAACTCAAGGAAACAGAATCAGAACCAAACTCAAGAAAAAAAGAACCAGAACCAAACTAAGGAAAACAGAACCAGAATCAACTCAAGAAAACAGAACCAGAACCAAACTCAAGTAAACAGAACCAGAACCAAACTCAAGCAAACAGAACTAAAGCCACTCAACCAATAAGAACCAGAACCAAACTTAAGCAAACATAACAAGAACTAAACTCAAGCAAACAGAATCAGTACCAAACTCAAGCAAAAAGAACCAGAACCAAACTAAGGTAAACATAACCAGAACCAAAGTCAAGAAAACTGAGCCAGAACAAAACCAGAACAAAACCAGAACAAAACCAGAACAAAACCAGAACCGAACCAGATCCAGAGCCAACCCGGTCCAGAACCGAACCAGATCCAGAACTGAACCAGAAATGAAACAGAACCGAACCAGAACCGCACCAGATCCAGAACCGAACCAGATCCCGAACCGAACCAGAACCGAACCAGAACCGAACCAGAACTGAGCCAGAACCGAACCAGCCCCAAACTCAAGCAAACAGAACCAGAACCAACTCAAGTAAACAGATACAAGAACCAAACTCAAGCAAACAGAACCAGATCCAAACTGCAGCAAACATTATTAATGTTGTCAGTGCAGGTTGGCATTGAGAAAAATCAAATGTCTCAGCTTGGATGGGCTGATCTGATTTCTCCTATCAGAGAGTATTTGCCCTGTCTTCGAGAAGACTCTCTCGGAAGGAACAGATGTAGCAACGATACACAGCCTCCCCTCCATGACCTATATCCTATATCCTCACATTTTTAGGGTTAGGGTTAGGATTAGGATTACGGTTAGGGTTAAGATTAGTGTTAGGGTTATGATTAGGGTTAGGATTAGGTTTAGGGTTAGGGTTAAGATTAGGGTTAGGATTAGGGATATGATTAGGGTTAGGGTTGGATTAGGGTTGGGGTTAGGGTTAAGATTAGGGTTAGTGTTAGGGTTAGGGTTAGGATTAGGGTTAGGATTAGGATTAGGGTTGGATTAGGGTTATGATTAGGGTTAGGGTTAGGATTAGGGTTAGGGTTAAGATTAGGGTAAGGATTAAGGATATGATTTGGGTTAGGGTTGGATTAGGGTTGGGGTTAGGGTTAAGATTAGGGTTAGTGTTAGGGTTAGGGTTAGGATTAGGGTTAGGATTAGGATTAGGGTTGGATTAGGGTTATGATTAGGGTTAGAGTTAGGATTAGGGTTAGGGTTATGATTAGGGTTAGGGTTAGGGTTAGGATTAGGGTTAGGGTTAGGGTCAGGATTAGGGTTAGGGTTAGGATAAGGGTTAGGGTTATGATTAGGGTTAGGGTTATGATTAGGGTTAGGGTTGTGATTAGGGTTAGGGTTATGATTAGGGTTAGGGTTATGATTAGGGTTAGGGATATGATTAGGGTTAGGGTTGGATTAGGGTGAGGGTTAGGGTTATGATTAGGGTTAGGGTTAGGGTTAAGATTAGGGTTAGGATTAGGGATATGATTAGGGTTAAGATTAGGGTTAGGGTTACGGTTAGGGTTAAGATTAGGGTTAGGGTTAGGATTAGGGTTAGGGTTAAGATTAGGGTTAGGATTACGGATATGATTAGGGTTAGGGTTGGATTAGGGTTAGGGTTATGATTAGGGTTAGGGTTAGGAATAGGATTAGCGTTAGGGTTAGGGTTAGGATTAGGGTAAGGATTAGTGTTTGGATAAGGGTTATGATTAGGGTTAAGATTAGGGTTAGGGTTAGGATTAGGGTTAGGGTTATGATTAGGGTTAGGGTTATGATTAGGGTTAGGGTTAGGGTCAGGATTAGGGTTAGGGTCAGGGTTAGGATAAGGGTTAGGGTCAGGGTTAGGATAAGGGTTAGGGTTATGATTAGGGTTAGGGTTATGATTAGGGTTAGGGTTATGATTAGGGTTAGGGTTAGGATTAGGTTTAGGGTTAGGGTTAAGATTAGGGTTAGGATTAGGGATATGATTAGGGTTAGGGTTGGATTAGGGTTGGGGTTAGGGTTAAGATTAGGGTTAGGGTTAGGGTTAGGGTTAGGATTAGGGTTAGGATTAGGATTAGGGTTGGATTAGGGTTATGATTAGGGTTAGGGTTAGGATTAGGGTTAGGGTTATGATTAGGGTTAGGGTTAGGATTAGAGTTAGGGTTAGGGTCAGGATTAGGGTTAGGGTTAGGATAAGGGTTAGGGTTATGATTAGGGTTAGGGTTATGATTAGGGTTAGGGTTATGATTAGGGTTAGGGTTATGATTAGGGTTAGGGTTATGATTAGGGTTAGGGTTATGATTAGGGTTAGGGTTAAGATTAGGGTAAGGATTAAGGATATGATTTGGGTTAGGGTTGGATTAGGGTTAGGGTTAGGGTTAAGATTAGGGTTAGTGTTAGGGTTATGATTAGGGTTAGGATTAGGGTTAGGATTAGGATTAGGGTTAGGATTAGGGTTAGAGTTATGATTAGGGTTAGAGTTAGGATTAGGGTTAGGGTTAGGGTTAGGGTTAAGATTAGGGTTAGGATTAGGGATATGATAAGGGTTAGGGTTAGGGTTAAGATTAGGGTTATGATTAGGGTTAGGGTTAGGATTAGGGTTAGGGTTAGGGTTAGGATTAGGGATATGATTAGGGTTACGGTTAGGTTTAGGATTAGGGTTATGATTAGGGTTAGGGTTATGATGAGGTTAGGGTTAGGATTAGGGTTAGGGTTAGGGTTAGGGTTAGGATTAGGGTTAGTGTTAGGGTTATGATTAGGGTTAGGGTTAGGATTAGGGTTAGGTTTAGGATTAGGGTTATGATTAGGGTTAGGGTTATGATTAGGGTTAGGGTTAGGATTAGGGTTAGGGTTAGTGTTAGGGTTATGATTAGGGTTAGGGTTAGGATTAGGGTTAGGATTAGGATTAGGGTTAGGATTAGGGATATGATTAGGGTTAGGGTTAGGATTAGGGTTAGTGTTAGGGTTATGATTAGGGTTAGGGTTAGGATTAGGGTTAGGTTTAGGATTAGGGTTATGATTAGGGTTAGGGTTATGATTAGGGTTAGGGTTAGGGTTAGAGTTATGATTAGGGTTATGATTAAGCTTAGGGTTAGGGTTGCAAGTGTGTGTTCGTGTTTTTGTGTTTGTACATGATTGGAGTGATATATGTCACACAGTTGCAAAGAAACAATTAGTATTTGACACTTCTGACTCCTATTAGCCTCCACTTTGACTGATGTTTCAAATTGACCCACAAACAGTATCTATGCAATGTAAACATGCAGGTGGGGTTGCAAATATGTGAAATTAACCATTTTTATTTTATGTTGATTACACTAATTAATGCAAGTAGAAGTTTCATACCGAAAAAAACAATTGTTTTTTGATTTTTAAACTTTGAAAAGGGTCAATCTGACCCTGAACATAACAGGAGGGTTAACCAATGCTGTCAGATGGCTATACTTTAAAGGGTTTCCTCTTAAATGGAGGAGTATTAGGTAGAAACACTTGAGTACATCTCAACTACAGCTAACTGATCCATTGTCTGAAAAACTAGAAGTTGCCCACAAGTTGATTGGGTGTGAAAATAACAATTTACCTGGATATCACCTAAATATGATAAAAATATTCAAGAAATAAGGTGCTCCTTCTTCTTCCACACAAACCAGACAGACAAGTCATTTTAAAAGGCTTTTATTCTGTATTTTTTTCCAAAAGTGCAAATGAATGGAAACATTTTTTGTAACACTGAATCAGAGACAGAGTAAAAGGCACAACAATCAGTGTGATCCCTTTATGAAATTGATCAAGACATCCCTTTAAATTGCTCCACACAGGCAGTTTTTGATTTCAGTAAAATGCAAGAACATATTATAATCTCCACTGTGCTTCCATAAGACAGAGGATTGGAGTTCTACTGCTAACACACAAACAACTTTGCAGAGGTCACTTCCCTTTAAATGTAAGGATTAGACATTTACCAGCCATCATGATTTGTCGTATGTAGTTGTGCCTTTTGGTTTGTTTTGGTAGTCACAGCTTTAAGTAAAATCATCCACAGGCAGCTAATGAAGGGTGAACCAAATTGCAAAAGAAGTAACATGTAATTTCAGCTCAACAGACTTTGGTACTGTGTGTAAAAAAAATTAATAATGAGTCCCTTTGATCCAAATCAATTTGAGGTGCTGGGGAAAATAATTTCACACAACTTTGAAAAATGAGGCCTCGGACTGATTTTATGTCCCTAATAACTGTGCGCCTTCAATGTAAGATGATATCTGCCTACTTTCAAATCACAGTAGTTTCCTGGAAGATATTATTATTTATCTTAATGTTGTGCAATTGTCACAAAGCTACTGCTATTCAGACTTGTTGGGTTACAGTAAGAAGACAGCTCAGTGCTACCCATGTGTCATATGATGTCACCTGCAGTGAAAAATGACAGATTTTAGGATCATTTCAAAGCACACATTGACAAAAGCTAAAACTACACAGAAATTGAATCCAAGTTTCCCTCTTGGGACTCATGATCAAATCACCCTGCCACCGACCCCCAACCCGAGCTTCCCTCCCTACAATTTGGGAATGGGGTTAGCTGCGACCGCGATGCTCTCAATGGAACACTCGTCACTGCCCCGACGAATTCTGAAGAAGCCGCCTTCGCCCCAATTGGTGCCCCAGCTGTTCTTGACAATCCAGTACTTCTGTCCGGTCATGTGGCAGTGGCCGTACCCGACCAGCAGCACAGCGTGGTTGGTGAGCTCAAAGGGGTTGAAGGGGTCTGCGAGGCCTGTGTGGTGGTAGATGCCCTCCTTGTAGTGCATAAAGTCAGGGTAGACCTGTAAAAAGATGGGATAGGGGGGTGTGACACAATATTGTGATTTCAGTATGCAGCCAGCATGAGCAAGTCTGATTAGCATAAAAGATGCCCATTTTTCAATCATGTGTGAGGCAGCATATTGGGTACCCAGTGAAAGCATTTAACTGTGACAGAGTGATGAACAATTTGTAAGCACTGTAAGAAAACAGTGCTGTACACCAGCACTGTGACTGGTATGATCCATAATGTGCAAAGGAGTTTAGTTAGAAGGTCACACAGATTTAATTAGAAGTTAGGAGCTCACATAATTCATGCACAGTGATCAGGTCTGATGGGACTCCTGAGGAATCATACAGGAGAGGGGCCGGTCACCGAGTTTGTGGCACAACCTTTTACAGTGCTAACAGAAGATTTGAATTTTATACATAAAAGTGGCATATATGAGATCATGGCTAGTTATAACATTTCTAAATTGACTTGTATTGTTTGGCATTTTGGGACTTTTGTACGAATGTAAGACTATTTTTCCAGTCATGCATACCATCATAGAAGTTTTCTTAAAGATATTGTGTCTTCTCATTCAAAGTTTCAATTTAAAAATGATTATTTCAAATATATAAATAGAAATATTTTCAGCAATTGGGAATAACTGGCTGCTCTGTTTATCTGCCTTTTAGAAAAGAATAGAAAGCCCAAATTGTTGTTGCACACTACAAAATAGAATTTGTTGTGCTTATCTAAAACAGAGAATAAAGAAAAACATTTCCTGGCTTCATTTAAACCTTTACTTACAACTTATGTTGAGTGTTTGACATAAAACGAATATATATATGGTTAATTTAAGCAGCTTTGAATACATTTGTTTTTTGGACATATTGCATCGTATTCTTCTTGAAGAATCGTATTAATTTGAACAGTTTGTAATGCACTTCTATTGGCTAATGTTCATCTCACTGTGAAACAGTCTGCATCCTGTAATTAGTGTTTGTGGAATACAACCCATTGATAATAGTTGAACTTTACTAAACAGTCGCTTACTTCAGTATTCCTTGACAAAATTACTTATCAGAAAAATGAGTTGGACTTTGTTTTGCCTTTATACGTTTCATCATGTGTAGTCAGTATTAATTCAGACACTTTCTAGAGCACAGTGATAGACTTTTAAGCGTTTTTTAAAAATATTTAAAGTAAGTTAGGGCTTATTCTTAGAGGTAATTCCAAAAGTGTCAAATTTTTGTCATAATCTTATTCCCCATTCTGATTTAAAACATGTCATTAGGCCATAACGTAGTTGATATATAGTATCTATGTAAAAACATAACAGTGGGACAGGAAAGCTGGGACATACCTATTTTTTTTCTTCTTGGCTTTAATTAAAATCTATGAACCTTGGGGAGCTTCAAGCTACAAGATACTCTTTTATTGGTCTTTATAAGATTCATGAGCAAATATCTGTTGTCATTTAATGAACACAAAGCTGTATAAAACCAGCGAGGAGCTATAGTACCTCGAATGCGACCGCCATGGGTCCATTTTTGACCAGATCCAACTTCATGGCCATCTCACTGCAGCCGCCATAAAATCCACCGACGTAGTTGTATTCTGCCGTGTAAACTCGGACGCAGTTTTGGGGGACGCCACAAGGGGAGTCCTGTCCAATATATGGGAAGCATGACTCATCCACAATGCCAAAATCCTGTGCATACTTCCCGATCAGATAGGGGAACCCACCGTCACAACCTTGAAGAGGAGAGATACATTTTTAAAAAGACAAACACCCAAAAGATTTTTCCCCTTTGGATGCTCTGTTGATGTTTTTAAAGGGTGAATTTCTTAAAAGGGGGCAAGATGGTAGTTTCAATAAGGCTTCTACCATGACTCTTAAAAATAAATGAGTAAAAATGCACTAATTGAAGCAGTAATAAAACACTTGACTTTTCAGACAGCATTTTCAAAACTAAAAATCTTTGCCTCTTGTTCTGATAAGGGATAAGACATTTTCAACATGTCAGTGAAACACTTTAACATGTTAATCAACTCTGGTATCATCCATGTTCCACTTAGTACATAACTGACAGCAATATTCTTCAACCCATTTTTAAACGTAGAACTCATTGAGGAAAGAAGACAGACTTCAGCTCGTTACTTTACCTTGAGAGTACTCTGAACAGGACACCACTTGTTGCGGGCTAAGGACAGGGGTCTCGCTGTTGTTGGTGCGGATTCGAACGCGAGCTTCCAGCATTCCCATGGTGGCGAAAGAGTAACAGCTACCACATGATGCTGAAACGCAACACAAAAGATTTAATGAACAAGTGTCGGCATAACCACACTTTAAAATAAGCTTTTCATGTTGTTTTTACTGTTCAGACTCCAGACATTTTTCAGGCAGTGTCAAGTGTGGTGTTGTAATAAATATTGTGTAAGCACTTTTAATATTATATGTAAAGTAAGTGAAAAAACACAGTAGAGAAATTCACAGCATCACAGCCTGCGTGGAATCTCAATAATTTGATCATGTAAATGGTGTTATTGGTTTAAGAATACATTGCATTAAATTCTGGAGAGTGCCTGAATGTCCCTGTCCCAGCCCGTTTACCGTAATTCACTGTAATACATAATACAGGAGCAAGGCACAGAGACAGATACACTGATTAAAGCCAATGGTTACCATCTATACTGTGAGACACAGGGCTTTTAATAAAAAGCTCTAAGGAAACAAATTAGGTCAGAGAACAGAGGCTGTGGGGATTTGGAGGGAGGTTTAATTGTAGTAATGATTCAAGTCGGGGTGACACTGAATGGTTCTTATTTGGGCCCAGGAACTGAAGTGTCTTAAGACTACAAAAGATCAACAATCATTAATTTAAATTAAATATATGTTTCAGAGAGATAGATTAGAATAGGACATTAAAGTTAGAGCTCCCTCACAGAACCAATATTAAAGCCGTTATCTGCTTTAGCTTCTTTTACACTCGTCTCCTGATTTAAATAGGTTAACATGCATGTTGCATGGCATGTTCCTATGCAAGCCTAGAGACCAATTTACACCTAATCTTGGCAAGCACCTGCTTCGTAGCATCCAAGGAAAAAAGGCTGCCCAGCACTGCAGTGGCTTAGAGGGCTCCTATTGAAACACTTCAGCCCTCTCCAGATCCTTAAACCGAGCCCTACAGAGGCCCTCTCAGACACTCAAACTACTCAGCACGAATAATCTCTCTACTCACACACCAGGCTGTGCAGAAACACAGGAGCAGCAGAAAGCAGACCCAGGCCTGCCAAGAGGGAGCAAAGTAGCTTGGTGCTGCTGCTCAGTGTGTGCTCTTACCATCAGCTGCTCAAGTGTAAAAAGTGCAGCTATGTGTCCCTCTGGTCCTGCAGGCCTTAATTAGGTTCATGTTTGTATTATTGTTTTTTTTTTCATTTCTTACATCATGTGAGCTGATTTACTGAGGCCAGTCTAAAAAGTTGATTCTTGGTTCACTTATTTTGCACATTGTAGAAACATTCCACATTTAGTGTGTTTGCGGGCCAACTACTGCTAATCACCTTGGTTCCGCACAGGGCTGAGAAAGTTCACGTCATTCACATTTCTCCAATCCCAGCGTTCAGGCAGAGCTGCCGCCGTCTTGGCTAGTTCTGGTTTCACAGGCATTGGGCGAACACGCCTGGGGTAGAAAGACAGAATCGCAAGGATATTAGAAGTCAGATATTCTGCTTTGATAAACTAGTTTATAAAGAATCAAACATTTTGCTATGGAAATAAAATGCAGGAGTTCTGTGCATACAGATGCTGTATGTTGTAGTGAAGAGTGATGGTCAAAAGCGCCTGAATGTGATGCAGTCCATCAAAAATTAGATGACTGGTCAGATCATAATTTTTTTCTTAAGTTCATTTTTGGCCTTTTATGGCTTTGTTGGCAGATAGAACTGTGGATAAGAGTAGGCAGCTGGGAGGAGAGAGTGGGGAATGACATGGAGCACATGGAGAAACTTAGTTGATTTGTCAAATCGGCACCCCAAAACGATACATTTTGAGTATAAAAACAGTAAAATTCTGAAAAGGGAAAGTGAGGAAACCATCTACAGTCATTTGATTGGGTGTTGGAGCACAGATACTGTGTATAAAAACAGATTCATGCACCTGTCGATACTAACAAAAGAGAAAGCCTCTAGCAGCTCGTATACAACACTCTGAGCCTACTTTTCATTCATTCAGACCAAATCACAGTTATTCTCAATGACCCCTGTGGGAAACTGTGGCACTGTGATGAAACTGTAAGTAAATGCTCACATGGGGATACGGGAGGCAGGACCCCCTGCTCTGAAGTGCAGCTCCTGCAGAGTGTACTTCTCATGCTCGGGGTAGGCTACAGCTCGCCAGGATTTCTGAGCCGAGTTGATAGAATCAATGAAGTCCAAGTTGTGTTTGTACGGCTTCTGGAGCAGCCTGGAGAGAGAGAGAAAAAAACAGCAACAACAACACCTCAGTTGCTGTTAAGCGTAATCACAGAATGATAGTTTTACCAATGTCAGATGGTTAGCTGAACAGTTTGCAGCAAGTGACACCGTCAGCTGTGCAGAAAAACTAGTTACAAGCTAATTCTGCTGACTAGTTTATCTTTGATATCAAACACCTGCAAACATAACTCAACCATTCATTTTAAGTCTCATAATGTAGATTCCTCAACTTTAACCCCTGCTGAGGGGCAGCTTGTGCAAAAAAATTAACACAAATAGTTGAATAAACAAACTTCACATACTTTAAAAGACATTTAAAGTCCTGACTTAAAAAACAATATCGCTTTGATAACTGCAGGCTAGCGTGTAGGCACATTTTGAAGTGTGATTTTGTCAGGCAAACTTCAATCATCCTAGAGTGGGAACAACTGAGGGAACTTAATGTTCATCAAAAGAAGAGGTGTCAGTAGTTCACTCTAAGCAACACTTCAAAACAACCTCTATGTGCTTTTCATTAGCTACAGTCCACTGCTGTCGTGCTTGTTATCTATTGTTCATTAGCTTGTGTTTCTTAACTTTGTGTTTTGAGGGATGTACCAGGCTGTGTTGATTTACATACCTGCTGCTGTAAAGTGGTTTGTAACGTGTTTGGGGTGGCACTGATTTCACTTTCTTTCCCTTGAAACATGCCCAGTTGTTTCCCAGGACATCATGCACCCACCCTGGCAGGGTCTGGTCACAGTAGCTGGTCACCTTAGGGCCTTCCTCTGTGTACTGAAAATACAAAGTGAGACTATTAAGCCTCTGATCCAGAATGCAAATAGAGTTAAACCAGTTAACCTCTGACCTCTATGTGATTGAAGAAGCTACTTTCAGGTAATTATTCAGACAGAAGTATAAGATCTTGCACAAGTCCAAAAACAAAACAAAATCTACTCAGTCACTGTTAGGCCACATGAAGGGAAGTTTAACTGGAAATTGATGAATCATAATGTGGCTTTAACAGACAGGCTGGAACACTTCCTTCTATTCAGTGTCATGTGAGTGATGAGAAGTTACTCGTGACTTGTGGTGAATCTTGACTGCCGCAGCTCTGACAGATTTATGCCTTTGCATAATGAGGGTATGCAAACTTGTTCAGATAGCATCATATCAGATAAAGTCAAAGGAAATTGAGTGATTGTGAATCTAACCATCAAATGCCAAAGAGTGTTACATATAACCTAGACAACTGATAACCTATAATGCTATATGTGATAACTGTGTAAAGTTTGTGGTTAGCTGATGCTTTAAGGATTATGATGAGTGTATGACATATGCCGAGTTTCAGTACAATAATTAGGGGTTGTAGGTTGAAGCGAACATTTTCAGTGGGCCAAAGAAAAAGTTAAGCTGGACAGGATACTTTTGTTTCTAGAACTCCTAAAAGTTAAAAGGCAGATGAGACTTTTCACACTGGTGTATGCATCCATGGATTTCTTACCTTAAAGAAAGCGAACCATTTGTATCCGTTGATGACCACCTCAAAGCCCTGGTTGTAGATGAGGGTGAAGAAGCCAGTGTTCCCCAGCTCATCTGTGGCCACCGACAGTTTTTCGAAGGTCACAGTCACTGTGTTCTCAAATGTAGCTGCAGAGGAACATAATAACATGCAGTGTAATAAATTGCAGGGAATGAATTGAGTCACTTAAAGTCAATTTACAAAGACAGTCTTCAATTATCAGTTATGAACAAATTGTTCCCCCACTGCGGTAGAGTCAAATTGAAACAAATATAGAGGGCCAAGAATTCTTGTTAATTTACTTCCACTATATGTGAGAAATGTGTGCAATAGACCTTTTATTTTTAGGACCAAATGACACTTACATACTGCAGAAATAATGTAGGTTAACTTGTGCCTTTAGTTTTTGAGAATTGTCCTTCTTTGCAAGTATCAAAAGGATCATCATAGGTAGTATCCTTTTAATAGTTCAGGGAGTTTTCATAAAACCAGTTGCTATAAAATCAAAAGACACTGCAACACAGCTGCAGACCATCATGCAATTATGGACTACAATTTTCAACAGCCATTGTCACCAACATGTCCCCAAAAAAACACCTTGTGACTACAACTTCAACATTTTTTGATTGAAGAAACAGACATTTGAAAAGAAGGTGTGAATTTCACTTTTGTGGCTATAAAAAGTATTGCACATTATACCAAAGATTTACTTCCTCTTTGACCAGATGCAAATGAAAACTATAAAAAACACAGCAGGGCTTAACTACGTCAGCAACAAGAGTATATTAAATACATTAAAAGTTAAAAGGTTTCTTGCGATGTGTCCTAGGTGTCATTAAAAAAGACTACTATAGTTAAAAACAGGAACTGATCATAGAATCACCTGTTGTTTTTTGCCTAAGAAAAAAAACCTGCGTCTTGTTCAGTCCCAAACAAGTCACATGCTTTTCCAAATTACGAAACTGTCCCTGTCCTCACCTACGATTATGCGATCATGGTGTCAGCAGTTTACATTGGTGGGTGTTTTCTTTTACCTTGTGTGGAACAGTTGATGGTCTTATCGTGCCCTCCTTTGGACACCTGGAACACCCATGTCCCCAGCAGGTCCTCATAAGTGCAGTTTGCCGGTGTGTCACCCCACGACCCTTCAACCCAAAGCAGGAGCACACACACTAGCACACCACTCAGCCTCATCTCCAGTCACAGCTTAGCTCAGCTGGCTACAAACACCTGAAGAACTACTCAGCTAAATCTACGTTTAGTGAGAAAAGCTTCACCTTCCCTGTCCAACTTTGACTTCTTTGATAACCCCTACCCCCCTGCACGCTATTTATGCACACTGAAACTTTTAACAAAGATCCTGTTTGGTCAAGATAGGTCCCTGGCGACCAAAGGTACACCGCGCATGTGCACAGTTAGCTAGAGGTGAGCCCGTGAGCTAACTTTCTCTGTGATTAAAACGGAGAGCATGAGCAGTCCATGCTTCTTCTTTCAACGATATGTACGAATGTTACAAGCCCGATGGAGTAACGTAGCGTGAATTGTACACTGCACTTCAATGATGCCCTCCAAATTTCAGCGAAAAAGGAAGTTCACGCCGACATCTCTAGCTCTTGGTGTTGTGCTTTGTTTCTTCCTTTTTGGTTTCGTTTTCCTTGTCATGTGAGCAGTCAGCTGATGGGCATGCGCAGTAGACTTGATTTAAAATCTTGAGTGCAGCTGGGGACGCAGAGACAAATGAGGTTAGAAACATCAGCTAGGTATAAAAAGACATTTTTATTGCTGCAAATTCAGCTTGCATTATTTAAATTTGTAGTTTAATATAAGACAAAATGGAAATACAATCTGTATAGTTCCTGCTGTGACTTATACAGATTTTAGGACAAAAATATGAATATCAAGCACACCTATATTTTATTGTTTCATAGATCATATAAGTTAAGGGGGTGTTTGTGTCAGGGGCCAAGTTGTACTGTTATAGCTTTGGTCACACTTCAAAAAAAGATCACTTTAAATTTTAGGCCTGCTGGTCCACCATAAAGGCTATGTAGGGGCCATAATGTTGATTTCCATGTCTTATTTGTTAATCATGATTATTTCCTTTTTTTTTTGGTTGACTTGATTTCCAGTTTTGGGTTTATGGGTGTGGTTTACCTATTATCTACCTGTTCAGTTGGGTGGCGGGAGGCATACGAAGAGGGTGAGTGGGTTTGAATATTTTTTCTGGATCGTCATCGTCATTATTATCGTTTATTATATCTTTTTTGGTATTGAATTATTTTGAGTGTTTTGTTAATAGGAAACTTTCCATGGACTTTGATTTTGATTTATGGCAATAAGCGTCACAAACACGAGCCCACTTAGTCTCTGCGGCACTTTTCAATCTTTAGCCTCTTCGGGCTAGTCAAACTAAAGGCAGCCCAGTCATGTCCCAGTGGGTATCAAATGAAAGCTGATTTAAGTGTTTTCATAAGTGATTGTTGTTGCGCTGCGGCCCACTGTTTGAAATAGGTTCTACCTTTCATTTTTTATTACTGTGGTTTTATACATGGAGGGGAGGGTCTTAGGCTTCCTCAAGCTGGGTTAAGACAAAGAGTAGCTACTCTGCATTGTACTGAGTTGTTCGCTGTCATTGCACCTTTTACTGATTTCAAATTTGTTCTTGAGTAACTTCACCACACCTGATACATGTCTTCAAATGAAAAAGTTGTCTTGAAGTTAAAAGCGTTTATTGCTGTTAAGCCAACATGATTCGGTCGAGGCAGACGGCTTTCTAACATGAGTCTGATTCTGCTCGAGGTTTCTGCCTGTTAAAAGGAAGTTTTTCCTCGCTGTTGTAACTAGCTTAATACGACAAGGTTCTATTCTCATGGTGGATTAAGATGAGATAAGACTGAGTCTTACCCTGTCTTGATATCGGGTCTTAGTTAATAATTTAACATGTAGTATGGTCTAGACCTGCTATGTTAGTAAAGCGTCTTGAGATAAGGTTTTTTGTGATTTGGCGCTATACAAATAAAGATTGATTGATTGATTGATTGATTGATTGATTGATTGATTGATTGATTGATTGATTGATTGATGATTGTTCCCATGCCTAGGGTTTTAGTAATATTAGCGTTGAGGTGTTCTTAATGTTTCAAGAGAAAATTGGCTGAATACAGTAATTTCTATGAACAATGTAACATAAATCAAAGCGACTCAATCAGTAATTTGTGGCTACTAAAATCTTATCCATGCAGTTTTACAGTGCACAAGTTAAAACCTTACACGTATCAATGTTTCTCTTACAATCACTCACATACTAGCATTGTAAGCTGCTACCTCCATTATATATCCCAACCTCCTTCTCTGTGGCTTATCTGTGTTGTTTAGCCAAGAGATATTTGAATAAGAGTGTAAGAATTCAAACAAGTTGAAAAAAGTTTGGCGATAAAGATCTGTATTTTGTAATCTGGTCGTGTACTGAAGCTGGAAAAAAAAACAAAGGTGGTGCAGTCCTGTGTGATGAGCCGGAAAGAGAAAATGACATCAACATCAGGAGGTGGCGCCAAGTGCAGCAGCAGCAAATTGCTTGACTCGTCGAGGTGATCAACCAGAGGTGACATGAAGCTGATCTCTGAACACACTGAGGCCGAAAAGTGACCTTTGCTATGAGTTAATGGGGAAGGGGCAGTATGGCGACATTGATCTGTCTTTTTTTAGCCTTAGATTGATTGTTTTCTACTTTGTAATCTTTTTGGGGGATTTTTTTCCAATTGTCTCTTTATAAAGGTTAGATGGTCAATGTGCTTGTTAGTGTATGTGTGTGAGCATGTGTAAATGTATGGTGATTGGTCTGTAGTTAAAGGGTTTAACAGTTTATTTTAGCTAGCAGAGACACTTAAGGGAAGTGCGAAAGGCTTTGATCACCATAGTAACCATGACATAAACTGACTCATCTCCTTGACAGACCATAATAAGCACTCATCTGGAGAAGGGACTGAAGAGGTATTAGTCATGCCGTCTCATTAGTGCCATTAAAATGTGTTTGTGTGGAAGTGTGTGTGTGTGTGTGTGTGTGTGTGTGTGTGTGTGTGTGTGTGTGTGTGTGTGTGTGTGTGTGTGTGTGTGTGCATATTAATGTAGGCAAATGTGTAGAGCTGCCTCTCTGTGAACCTATACAATAAGGCAAACTAGAGGATTAAGGGAGCAGAGAGACGGAGATGGAGGGGTGATGTTATGAATGTTAACAGCCAGAGCCCACTGAGCTGCCTCTAAGAGTGACTCATTGAAACCCATGTTTCAATCTTGATATTGTTCTCGCTTCCACTGGCAGGAAATTAAAACTCAAGTGACTTTCAGTTCTGCTATATTGGCACCCACAGATTTGTTCCCTGCTCGCTCTCCTCGTCACACTCTCTTTGGCTCTCATCCTCTTTGCTCAGTCTATCGTTCCTTTGCCTTTCCTGCTCCCCATACTTCATCTTGTGTTGTTTAAGTGTATGTGCATAACTCCTCAACAAACACACATACAAAATATCTTAATTTTTGTATTAAAGTTACTCGGAGACAAATGTAAAGCTTTTGGGGTGTTTGTCTGACAGTCCATAAATCCAAAGATTAAATCTGAAAAAAAAAATCAGCTCATTATCTTGTTTAAAAGCATTAACCTATGATTTCAGTTGTCAGGTAATTGCGTGCTAGTGTGTGTAAAGGTTCAGGTGACAAATTGTGTGTGAGCATTAGCATGTCACCCTCTATAAATCCATTTTCCCTCCATGCATGGTTCCTCACGAGAGCCTAAAAAGCTCCCTTAAGACTGTACCAGCCATTTGAGCGTGATTATTCATGTTTCTTTTTAGGGTCAAAAACTTAAATTCATGCAAATCAAGTCAAGACAAGACGGCATATAAAAACAGTATGAACTGACCAGAGCGCTTCACGAAAAACAAATGAACAGTGTAAAATAATACAAGGTAGTAAGCAATGTTAAGAGCAGACAAAAATAAAGATAAAAACAGTGAATGATGCATATAATCAAATTTTGTTTGAAAGCAAGAAAAGGTGAAATGAGGTGCAAATGTTAACTCTTAATGCATTACTGAAACAAATATAATGAAATGTTACATTTATAAATGGTTATTCATTAAATTACTCATTGATTCCAGACCTACTTTGTCACGTCGGGTATTTATAAGTACCTGACTAATATCTGTGACTACATTTATTAATAATAATAGCACACTGTTTGAAAGCCATTCGGCTCCTCATTTAGTAATACCACACATGTAAAAAACTTAGCAGCTGCGTTCATCCTGCCTTAGTTCTATTAGATTGTCACTTTCTGATTGTTAAAACACCTCAGGGTTTAATTGTCTCTCTCTAAGCTGGAGTAACTTCATTATCTTTCTTCTGCCACTTCTGTGCTTGTTACCCACATCGATCAGCTGGAAAGAGAGATGCAAGAACAGCATTTCATTAAGTTCAAGGTGTGGGTGAAGCCACTCCATCAGAGTGGGGTTGGCCAGTCCTGCATTGTGGTGTTAATGTTAGATCCTTCATATTTAAATTAAGTTCTCTTGAGTGGCATCACAGTCAGTTACCTCACTGTATGCATACTGGAGTACACCTACACACTACAAGGCTGAGTGCTGTGGAATGAAATGTTTTCTCCTTCTTCATACACATGTCCAGGCCCACACATGCATACTATTTACGGATACACACAGACACATTTATATGTTCACGCACATGCATGCACAGCTTGACTCTCTCTGTTACCATGACACCCTTTTCCAACACAATCTTTATAAATGTGGTCCATCTACACTGAACCCACAACATGCATGTTACATAAGAACACAAAACACCCAATGCTGGTACAGTGCATATATGACGAGGGGTGTTAGCTGAGGATTACTCACTATATTACATGGTTAGATTTTATGCTATTTTCTTCCCTTTCTGCACACACTTCAAAAAGTAAAAGATGCTCACTCTAAAATGTGAAGGAGAACTTTGAATATTTTGAAAATCCTGTTATACATCTTGTCATCAGAGATAAAATATGAGCCGAAAAGAGTTAATTTTTTTATAAGGAAATCATCTTAAAGGGGTAGTGCAGGTGTTCTGAAGTGGAGTAATTAATATGTGGTACTTCTCTTCGTCAGTATAGCTTCTGTAAGGAGAAGCTGCCTGCAGTTCATATATGAATCAAAGCTTTTTAGCCCAGCTGATGACACCATGAGTACCACTTTACTCCCTTAAAAGAGTCCTACATTTAAAAAGTCATTTTGGTACACCAAGTGTACAGCATATTTGTGATTTTTGTTACCACTTTCATCTCGACATAATACTGCTCTCTCCTATCAGCACTATGTCTCATTCAGCACAAGGCCTGGAGTACCCTCACAGGGAACTGGACCAGCTGTCTGGGTCAGCTGTTAGTAGGAGCGAAAACAAGGAAAAGAAAAAAATAGTAATATTGAAGCTACAAAATGTTGCTCAGGATGTAGACACGAGGACGCTTTTGTGAACCAGAGAATACTGAGGAATAACTTTTACAGATGAGACCAGTTGACAGGGACGGGGGAAGATTTCTGTGTTGGTTGGTTGGTTCATTTCATTCATATAACAATATGCTCTGTCCCGTGTAATGGTTGGGTACTGTCAGTGCACTGAGTGGAAAAAAACTAGTGCCGGCACTCGGTATATCATTAGTATTATGTAATGGACTGTCAAAGACCTTTGTCATCATCCAGCACTGCTTTAGTTTGTGTCCTCTTTGTGCCCTTTTGGAGCCAGGCCAACATTGTTGTCATCTTCTTTTCAGTCAAATGTTCTAATTCATGTTAATTTGGTGGCACTCTCCGAGTAATATATTTTAGGTGCCATCATGAATCGAAAAAGAAGTCCTGGTACGTTGAAAAAGTTTTGATCTGCTAGGAGGGTTAATAGTGGTGGTAGGCCCACTGTGTAGAGCATCCTGGCCCTCTCAAAGCACCAGGTAAAGTAGTGCTCTCAATGTAACTGGATTTGCATAATCCTCTTTGCAAAGTTATCACTGGTGGTGCAATGTTGTGTCCTTGTTACGCATTGAGCATTTATGTTAACACTCAGCTGTGCTAGCCACTGCTCACTAAGGCCACTATCACTCAACAGACCTTGGTGTAGTCTATCTTTAGGAGATTAAGTTTGATTTCAGTCTAGGCTGGCCATGGCCCTTTCTGACTCTCAGGTCTCCTACAGCAGAATACATCACGTGGCATGCCTGAGAATACAAATATCTTCCCGCACCACAAATAGCATGCCTTCTAAAACCCCCTGACCCAAACAGCTGTTCTGATACCATGTGCTGCATATGGAAGTATATAGGTTCATTGTGCAAAGTGCTGAGGGAGGAGCTGTGTGACGTTAATGTGAAGCAGTGAAAAAAATCACAAGAGCAGCTAGTTTGTGGTGCCTGATGAAAAAAAATGAATAAGATGGTTCTTAAAGGGGAGGGGGTTGTGATAGTTTCAGTTATGTGAGTTGACATCATTTTTGATGCTTCAGCCCTGAAAATGGGAACTAGAAGTGCTCCAGAAGTGGGAAGCGGGGAGGTGGTGTTTTTCTGGGAAGCCATAAAGAGATGGAGAAGTTTTGTACCCATGTCAGAACAGTGGAACAGGACTTTTTACATGCTGCAGGTGTGGTCACATGAGTGGCTAATGAAGCTTGAGTCTGGTTGGAGTGTTGGGCTGTTCAGGTGGCCGCCTTGGACTTGAAGGGGTTGCACAGGGCATCTAGAACAGCTGGGTCTTCAAGCTGCTGAAAAGTGGCCTGATGATGTAGGGAGTAAGAGCCCTGAGTGCTGAGTAGAGTGGAGCCCAGCCATAGTGTTTAAGTGTTTAGAAGGACTTCCTCATCAATGATAGACGTAAGCGTAATTCTCTTTATTGGGAAAGCAGAATCAAAGGGGCAGGGAACAAAGGTTATATAAAACTATCTTTACCTGAAGAGAAAATCAGAATATATCTAATAAATTTTTTTATTTTGTTTTTCTGACACAACTCTAAAACTACAAAACTTCTCCAAACAGATTACCTTTTTTTTTTTTTTTTTTTACCTGGTTGGTATATAGTATTAGCTTTTCCTGATTTCCTTAGTTTACATTACAACATAAATGTGTCCCTGACTAACCAGTTTCTACCTGCTGGTCTTCAGATTTATTCACTCAATTTCTTTGGGTGGAAATGGAAAGCAATTTTTTAGCAATTTAAAGTCAGCCCTGAGAGGTGGAGAAAAAAAAAGAGGATGGTGGAGAGGATTGACAGAAGGATATAACAGAGGGTCATTTGATGGAACCAAATGGAGGCGGAGATGGAGAATAAAAGACGCCATGGCGATGTTATTGTTTTGACCTTTATGCCTTCAGTGAAATGAAATACTTTTTTTTATTATGCCCTTTTCAGTTGTGTCAGTTTGTCACTCTGGCTGCAGTGTTACGATTACACTGAAGTTGATGGAGAAGAAAGACTATATCACAGGAGCTGTCAAGGTGGTGTCTAGCAGCTTCCACTGACTGGGCCAAAACCGTAGGCCAGACACTCTCAGACGGTTGAGATCATTTCTCGTGGGCGGTAAATCTGGGACTATGTCCAATTGCTGTATGAAATAAAACCAACTGAGACTGAAAATGAAAGGAGTGAGGAACCGTCATGAGTCCAGACCTGAATGAATCGGTAAACACGATGTGGTCCGAAATTACAAAGGAACATGGTTGGATCATCGTAGCATCCAAATATCTGCTGAAATCGAGCCGCACAATTGTGTATTTTTTTCCCACATTTAAAGGTTTAACACATTTAAGATGTTCATACACATTTCTTAGGCAATCATTCAATCATGGGGATTCCCTTCGCTTTTGGACCATCAAGTGGACACTTGATGCTGTTTTTTTGCACTTTCCCATTGGCCTTCTTCAACACCACAGGTTGCCACTTGATCGGGATACAGTTCCAAACCTTCTTACTTTTTTTTTCTATTAATCAACCAAAAAAAAGAAAATTGAAAAGACAAGAAGTTTGATCATAGTTTTTTTTTTAATAATGACTCAAAGGTACTTTGTAGTACACTTACACGATGATTTTCTCAATGGCAAACAAAAAGAGAAACACATCATTCCTCGTTATTTTTCACCCAACCACACCACATCTCCTGCTTCATGGTGGTTACAGATTGGTGGATCTTAAAATTGATTGGTACAACCTAGTGTTAATAGCACAAAGAGACTGTAAAAAGCTGTAAATTAGAGTTACGGATTACACTAGGAAGTTTTGATTTTATTCTAAGAGTGCTGCTGTACCTCTTTCTTAGTGCTTAGCAGGTGAATCAAACCACCCACTAACACCCAAGTACTTTATTAGCACAGTGTTTCTGCAGAAAGGAGAAGTTCCCAACATAAGATTTAGTCAATATCTCCCCCTTACCCAACATTGTTATAAAGTCAAAGAGTTACTTCCTGGTTTGATGAGCAGCAAGGAAGAGCTGTCAGTGCTCACAGCTCAGATCCTGTCAAAGCAATATCATTCAACCTGTCAAGCATGCAGGGTCTACAATAAGCAGATTTTCTAATTTCCCATAGTCCTCCAGTCTGAAAAAATATTCACCTACAGTATAAACATATGTATGAATAGGTGTACCTAAAATTGTGTCAGATTGGATGATTTCTGGGATTTTCATAAAAAGCAAGCACAGAAATTGGTTTGTCAGCTGGTGCTTTAATCTTAACAGTGTTAAACATGTTGTTTATTGCTCCACAGTAAAAGTTAAGATAAAACACATCCACAATGGATGTATCTGTGCACCCTCGCTTTGATCAACTAAAACACTTCAGGGTTATATTTCAAGTGCATGGAGCATCCTGTTAACACTGCCCACTCCTTTGGTTATTAGGGACCACAGATCAAACCAGAGAGGTGCCTTCATAGGCATCACTGCGGGCCAAGTTGGAGTGAGGAGATGAAGATTCATTAACGAGCAGAGAAGAGCTCTGTTTGGACAAAACTGCTCTTGTTCTTACTGCCAGGTCTGTTGGGAGCCTTGAAAAAAGCGTATTAACAAGGCCCAAGAGTGAGCGGGAAATAATGTCGCCCAGCACAATCTGACAGCGACTCATTAAGAAATCAAACATTTCTAGGATCAAACCTTCACATCTCTATTTGGAAAGGCTGAAGCTAGCCAAAAGCTTATTTATGGGCAGAAACAGTAACTGAACATATATATCTGAAGTAGACAACTACAGCCCCCACTTCATCACCCATCATCACTCCCCACCAAAAAGCCACTTAGAAACATATGGTATTTTCCTTACAGCTATATTCTCACATTGCAAACTTCACAAAGCTCAATCAAAATATTAAATAGAGAAATATCCAAATATAAAACTGTCTCCCATTATCACACCAATATAAAGCATCAAATTACATTCTAAAGTTCTTCACATCAGAGGGAGGAAAAAAAGCCAAACTGCAAAGCTTTAAAAAGTCATTTCAACTGTCAAATACCCCCAAGTGGATCAACACTTCAAGGCTTCTCTAGAAAATGAAGAATTCGATCTCAATCATGTTTACAAAATATTTCCATTGTAAAAGAATCTCCTGAAAAAAGTTGATGTTTCCCCCAGTATCTCTTTCTGTTTTACGGCTGTTTTAATTTCCTCTTTGTAGAAAGAGAATCCCGTAGCACTTGAAATAAAAAGATGAGCAAAAGTTGGCACTGAGTGGAGGAGGTTATGTTAACGATGCTGTGATAAAACAACGCTGTAGTCTGGGGATACACTGCCTGGTTGTGCAGTTATTCTTTAAATAAATAACTTGTTTACATTTATTAGAAATTTCCATAATAGTCCTTTCTGCCTGGGGCAAATAAATACAAAATAATACAAATATATTTTACATTCTGCACACTCAGCATAAGAACTCAGCTTGGTCAACTTCTCTTCACTCATGTTTATGGGAAGCCAGCATCTTTTCTTTTTTCACACTGGAGCCCGAACTTGCCAGTGTGTCAGTCAGTCAGTGTCAGTGAGCTTGGCTGAATTCAGGTTTTGATAAATCTCGGTTGTAAACACATTTGTACACGACACAGCGCCCTAGTTTCGATGCAGACGAGCTGCGTTTTGTTCAGAATAAATGAGATTAGTTTTCCACTCAGATCATCTCACTCAATGTCCCTGAAAAAAACACAGAACTTGAGTGTTTGCTCACAAGCGTGTGAATCATCGTGACGGAAATGAGTGATTAAACATGAAAATCTTGATTATCTGGAATGTAAACATCAATTTTAGGCAACATTCACCCCCTTATTTATATATATCTTATTCTCTACTGTCAAACACTAATTAAAGAAGGATCCCTGCAGAATTTAAAGCGGGGGTGTAATCAGGAATTTTTCTCATTTTTGTGGCATCCATGAAAAATATACAAAAGCACACAGCATAAAATCATGTTCTCTGGTTTTTCAAAGTAATCCTTCATATGTTTTTTCTTTGATAAACATCATGCCCTGCATGGACACCGCTGAGTCACACGGTAAAGTCACAGCTCAGTTTGGTTTAGTTCTCTCATTAACAGAAATATGACATGAGTTTAACTTAATGTACATTTACAAACCATCAATATACAAGACTTCAATTCTGCAACTTTCCAAATTTGTATTCGAAATAATAATGCCCTACAGAAGCAAACAGACCTGCTTAATAACTCTGAAGCCAAATAAATACAAACACAACCTCCTCTCTTACTTCTAATCAATATAATACAGAACTTATTTCTTATTACTCCACCCGCCTCCTCTGCTTGTATATAACCTACACCAACTACCCTAAACTCTGTCGTTTAACTCTATTGGCTGAGGAAACAACCACTTATCAAAAGACACATGCTTCAGTTATAAAAAGCAACATTCAAATTAGCAGCTTCAGACAAACTTACAAAAATACTGATGATGACTTCTAAGACATCTACTCGTAATCCTCACTAGACCGTGGGTTTGTTAAGCCAGAAGCAGAAAAAAGAGGAAACATCGATTCAAACCCAACAAGAATCCATAACTACAGGGGACTGAGACGAAAACATCATACAAAGCTCTATACCACAAAGTTTAGAGTCTAAATGCTTTCATTTTTACCTGAAAAGACAAGAATGCACATGATGTGCATCAGTTGATAAGTTTTTCATCTTACTGTGCCAACCTCAACAGTAGGTCTGTGTATGCTTCCAAAACCATAAACTTTATACTAACTTAACTGCTTTTGTGCAATAAATATATCTGCTTATCTCTGGAATAAAGAATTCTTTTGTAACAAGGCATTACTCCTGGGGATATGACGTGTTAGTGTTTTGTCCATTCTGCTTTTTGGTATCTCTGAGAAAATGGAAAAAAAATAAAAACAGAACCAAAGAAGAAGGGATAGATGCAGGAGAAGAGATTTAATGTTTGGACCCTCTGAACATAGCAGATGTTCATCACGACACTATATTTACCATAATTATAGAAGGAGCCTGTGACAATATACACTCCTCCCAGCATGCCCTGCGTCTACACCCTTTTATCTATATGGTGTTTACACAGTAAACATAGTTCTGTTTCAAATCACGCGACAGGCAGGACAGTGAGGGAGGCTGTGGATCAGATTGAAAAAGCACTAATTCAACGTTTTTTTGCTACCCCCAGGGTAAGGTTAAATAAGGTTATAAATACCACTGCAGGACCTAAAGCAGCCCAGTGATTACGTCCGCCTGGCTCTGAGACATGGTTTAAGGATTGGGAGGCTTATGGATCTCTTAACAAACAGTTCCCTGTTTTTACATATTAATCCCAAAGGTATAAAATAAACGACCTTGTGTCTATTTTTTTTTGTCCAACAAGCAGATGAGTGAGTCCAGATTAAAAGTATTTTTGAACCCATGGATTATCAATCTAATTCTTTAGAGTGCATTTTTCAAATAAGTCAGCCAGCAGAATTTTGGGTGAAGTCACATCAGGCGATCATCTTCCTGGCAAGCGCAGACTTCCCTCATCACGTTTTGGCTACGTTTAAACAGGCAATATCTCGAGCTGAGACACCCCAGATTAATGTGAGCCATAGCTTTGTGTGATCCTTGAGGTAGGGCTAAAACTGAAGCAGTGGCATTAATGGAGCAGGCTGCCTTTCTACTGTAGACTTTCTTGATTCTAATACAGGAGTAATTGTGACGCATAATGAATATATAGTCCCCGGTAACCAGGTGTGAAATCCACAATACTGAGATGTAAGAGCAAGGGAGCTTGAAATACTTGTCAAAATACTCCAATAGATGAGAGAAACCTGAGTGGTTTATTTTGAGTTTAGAGATCATATGCGCATCATTTTCTAACGCCAACTTGATTCATGATTCCACCTGATTCTGCTGTTTCACTTCCCTAGAAATGTTTGAGAGTTCTGCCGCACTCTTACAAAGTATATTCTTTTTAATGACATCTCTTGCCTTCTAATGTAATATAATGTCACAGGACTGAGCCCTTACAGAGAATAACACAGCAGTAGATGAAAGCGCTGATCATGTCTTTTTCTGCAGAGGTGGCACTGAAGTGTGGAGCCTCACCCAAGGGGCTGATAACACGCAGCTCGAGTGCTGAAGCAAGCTCCCCGTTACTCTCTCAGCATGTTTAAAACACTGTCAGTGACAGCAGCAGATAAACCAGCTCCTCCACACTTACACCTCGACAATAGCACAGGTCAGGGCCCAGATTGTTCAGATTAGGTGAGGAAATGTAGAGGTAAGGATGCACAGGCAGCACTTTGAGACGAATGCTCCTTGTCGGAGCAAATTCTTAGTCGTATCAGAAGGAAGAATATTAGTACAATCTCCAGTCCCCTAGTTTGTCTTTAAAATTTGAAACTGAAGAAGTGTCTTCCTCTGAGTTGTAATGAGGAATTGTAGACCAATCAAGTCCTGTATCTTAATTTCATGGCACAAAAAAAGGGAAAAACAAATGACACAATTTATCATTTTAAGAACCTCAGCCTACAGATTGGTCATGCTGAGGCACACAGAGAAGCTTTGTGTCTTACAAGGATAAGTGGGAAAAGAAGGAACAAAATGCCCAAATTGAGAATTTGATATCATCACTTACTCAATATGTCCTCATTATTTTAGGTTTAAGCAATAAAAAAGTGTCATCTGTCCATCCTTTCCTCATTGAATGTTCCATAAAAGATTACAGAAGGATGAAAATTAACAACAATCCGAAACATTGTTTGTGATTTAAGAAACCCCTCACATGTGCACCTTGTATACTTATGGATAATATTGCTTTTACACTGGAAAAAAAGTAGAATATTTATATAGAAAATATTGAAAACATTAGAAACAGCTTTACATTGACATTTTTCTTTTTTTCTTCTTTTTTACAAAATCACTGATTTGACCCACAAGCTAATAAGCTAAACCCTCCCTAACCCCTTTGGCACAATAATCATATTAATATCAATTATTATTATATTGTTGAATTACAAGACATTTGAATAGGAATGGTCACTCACACATTCAGCGTAGTAACACAGTTTCTGTAGTCTTAACACATATTGGTACTGTAAGATTTCATAACATAGTTCAAAAACATCTCTTTTTTTCTTTTTTGATATGTAAAGAAAATTACTCTCATCTGAAACAGAACAGAACTGTCTTTGCATGCCCTTAGTATTTACAGAACCGCTTTGTCTTGAGTTTGTTCTTGCTGGCTACCATAGAGCAGAAAAATAACACTGACGAGGAGAAATCGGACAGTGAACTACACCTGTCAGAGCAGACAGGCATATACTGCGGAAATATGGAGACTGTTATGAACGGTAATACACAGGTTACACATTTTGAAGTACTGATTGTTGCTGTTGTGATAGGGTAGCCCAATTCTCATTAATAAGATCAGCCGAAACCACTTCTTGTCTTTGCTGCAGACAACATACCTCAAATAAAACGTCCATAAATGTGTGTGTGGTGTATCACAACCATCCGACCACTGTCTGTCTTGTTTCTTTGTTGAGTGGTTTCCTCTGAGGAGAGAGCTGACATGAAGCCAAGGCCCCATTTCTCAAATCCATCGGCACATTTACGGCATGTTTCTGAAGCACTCAGATATTCTCATCACAAATGTAAGCACAATGGCTTTTTTTTCTTTTCTTTATAAGAAATATAAAATTGAACGCTTTAAGTGTTGCTGTCTTTTGTAAGTCAATCTCTGTTTGCCCATGTGACATTTATAACTGGAATGTTTAGATGCAGAAACACTTCGTATTGATTTTACGTTGAGTCCGATACCACACATTAACTCTTTCCATACAGACAAAATTGTGTTTCCTATGACCCCTGTAACATTTATCTCAATATAGCAGGTGTGACATTTGGACAAAGTCTCAAAAGGCCAGACATTATTTTAAAGTTATAGATTGACATTTTGACTTTCCTTTAGAAAAGGATCAATACTATTCTCATATCTGTCCATTCAAAATGACCTCTTTTGTTCTTCTGCTCTTCTTTGTGTGAAACGAGTTAACAGGTTTGACAAGGTCTGAGCACCAATGCAACAGAGGAGGAGGCTGAGCAGACTCTGTCCCAGCACGACTCAATCAGTCTATGTCCACAGACATGACTGTGATTAATATTTATCTAATTTAAAGCACTGTCTTAATGAAACTGAGAGACTCTTGTGTCCTACTGCCACTCTGTATAAAGGAAATGTCATGACTCGGATCCAGCTGAGCCTTCAAGGCTCCTCTGTTAAATGTCACACACTAAAAATAAGCCTGCGGTATGATTTCTGCCAAGAATCCACCTGAACTAAGATATCGATGGGAAAACAAGGCCTGGCTTTGACAGTCTCTCCTCTTCCCCGTTCTCAAGTCACAGACTGAGAGGTACAAAAGGTGTAGAAAATATACATTCAAACTTCTGAAGGAAAATGGAAGTGAGTAGAAAATACAGAAATAGAAAGAAAGGTAAGAGAAAGGAAAAAAGTCATGGTGAGGAAACAAAGTGGAGAGCTGAATGAAGAGAATGATGCTTTAGTGAAAAAGTTCTTCAGAGTAACATACAGCGTGGTATGTTAACACAATGCACTTTTGATAGAAGCATGATGGATTTCACCATAAAAGAAAAATCCAGGACCTCTCAAATATTTACAGTTTGTTTGTGTGTGCTCACACTGATGTGTGTTTGTGTGAGTGATCACATATATATGTGCCCTTATTAGCCTCTGTTTAGTCCTTACAGGCTTTAGGAGTCATAGCTCTTCAATACTCTTCACTGTCATGTCACCATTACCGATCATTAACTAAGAATCAGCAAAAACATACCCATACAAAAAACACACACACACACACACACACACACACACACACACACACACACACACACACACACACACACACACACACACACACACACACACACACATTCACAATCTCTAATTAGTTGATAGCCATATTACCTTAAGGCCACTACCCAAACCTAAACTATACACAGCTCTGGACCTCAGATCAAGATCTCTGGCTTTACAGACACCAAAGCACAGCAGTTCTAGTGGCCACTGTTGCAGCAATTTGTGTCCCAATCGTTGGAAACAACACTAAGAAAACACATCGATGACAAGCTTTTGAAACCTGCATCTTACTGCAAACATGTAAACACCATAGACGAACATAGCAGACTACCGCAACTTGGCGTCTTCACCAACCAGCCTCTATGACTCCTTAACTTCAGGATTTTACTCCATGCAGGAAGTCCTCCCAATACTCGCCCCTTTCCTCATGTTGACGAGGGGTTTTTCGAGTGCTCCTCTTAATTTCTGTGATTTCCTCCCTTTAAGCTCACAGTGAGGATGAACTCTGGCTGTAGTTTCTGAGTGTCAGTCTGCTGTACCTTGGCGAAGGTGGGGAGGGGGGAGGATGGGAGGGCGCTGGGGGGAGAAAAAGACCCGTCTCTGAGACAGGTGAGCCACTACTGGACGCGAGGGAATCGCGGAAAGGTGACGGCGGAGTCAAAGCGATGAGTTCCTCGTCCAACTCCGCTCTCCTCAGCGGTGAAGAGCTGATCAGACCTCCTCGCATGGGGGAGAGAGAGGGAGAGGTCTGGGGGTGAGGAGGCGGCAGGGGATAAGGCGAATGAGGAATAGAGTGAATTGGACAGCCGCCCCGGCCACCCAAGCTGGATTCCACAGTTGGAAGGGGCTGGACGTCGGCATATGTGGTGAGGGTGGGGGGCATTGGGATCTCTCGGGGGAGCATGTAGGGGTCAGGGGGATGAGGAGAAGGAGACGCGGGTTTGTGCGTGTGTGAGTGTGTTGGAGAGGGCATTAACATCATGCTGTTCAGCTCTGAGATGTTGGCCGTGAAGCGATTCACCACACAGCTGATCTGATCCATCAGTGTGACCTGTGGTACCCCGGAGCGATCATCCATGACAATCAAGTGACCATCACTCCCAACAATGATTGAGCCGCTAGCAGGACCACAACTGCTGCCACTGCCTGCACTGCAAATGCTGCTCTGGTACTGTGGGATACCGGTCATCTGAGGCTCCTCAACAGATCCCGCCCCGAGCCTCTGGCTCACTGTACTGATTGGTGAAGGAGTCTGCGGTCGGTAGGTGATGGAGTATCGCTCCTCAGCTTCAGAGAGGTCGTACAGGGTCTTGTCAGTGACAGAGTCGGGATGAGAGGGCAGGGAGGACATGGAGGGGAGGGAGGGCAGCGGGGCGTGTGGGGGCAGGTCCCCGCTGCCACAATAACGCTCCTCAGAGGTTTTGGAAAAGGGCTTGATGACGGCAGTCTGATTGTTCTCCTTCTTCTTGATGTGGAAAGACAGCCGCTGCCACAGGTGGTTACCCCGTGTGCTGCTGCGCTCCGTCTGTGCCCAAGACACTGATTTACCATTGGAGCTGGAGAACAAGGAGGAAGAAGAAAAGAGTGAAAATATACAGGGTGATGTTCAAAGACATGGAGAGAGAAAACATCATTAGAATGCAGAGCTTGTAGAGCTTGAAAACACCTCCAGTTATTCAGTGTTCTATCTACAAATATATCTTGTTTACATTTCATAGAAACTACATATCTGGTTAAAGTTATTCATATGAGAAGATTAAATTTCAGTTAGGACACAGTAAAAGTGGATTTTTGATTTGCATGGTTGTTATCAAATGTTGTGTTTGGGTCCATGAAAATCAGCCGTTAAGAATCATTTAACTTGCTGCAACCGCAGACTCTATATCCTGGCTGACAACTCAATTTTAACATCAGAAATATACTGAATATTAAACAAGCTCCATTTCTTATTGTATACACACTATTTTTGTATTAATACTATACATACTGGGTGCGTTTGTGTGTAGTAACAAAACAACACTCATTCTTTTCTTCATATTAGTGCACTGCAGCCTGTCTTTGCATAATTGCATTGTGATGTTTATCATTTCAAGTCATTCTTGAGTGCATCTCAATGTGTAACCATGCAGTTAATGAGATTTCACAACAACATTAAATACTAGTGTTACATAGAAAAGACAAGACAGTTAAGCATGCTTTTTGATGCAAATCTAACAGAACTTGATAGCAGACATTTGAGGCCACAACATCAAAAACATTTTTATGTCTGCTCTGCATTTGATCCAACATATTAAGATACTTAAGGAATGTAATTTAAGTAATGAAATATTTTCATATAATGTCTTTATTCCAACGCTGAAAATCAGCTGGCCTTTATATGTGGAGTAATTCTGTTACATTACCATCTTGCTCTATTCTTTTCCCCAAATATGTTCTTCATTTTTCTTTGTCAGCCTATCTTTTCCCCTGTTTCTCCCTCTTTATTACATTTTTTTCCATTTTTCTCTGCTCATCATTAGTCACAGCACTCTGTCCCCCTTTTCTTTCTCTCCTCCTCTTGTCAGGTTAATTAGTGTGATTAATCTATGGAGGGAGCTCTGATTAAACCTCACACCACAGTGGCTTGAGGTGAAGAGAACTCAAACCACCCTGAAGCCACACACACCTGCACAGACATACATAGACATAATCACACAGTTCAAGTGCATGTGCTGCTGCACCAGTCATCCTGCACCTACACATACACAGTGATGCAATCTCTTTGTGTGATCCCATTAAGAAGGCTTGTAGAGAGCTGGAACATGTTGCATGTACTAAAGGATTATTAATCTTAACATACATGTATCCTCTTGAGCTCTGAGGCTGATTTTAAAGTCTGATGAAGGTAAACTGTGCACTCTTCAGGACTTCAAACATTCGGTAAAAACACCATGACTTATATATTTCTTATTTTAAATTTTTTAAATTTTTTACTCTGCTTGGCAGGTTTCATGTCTGTCTGCGTCTGTTCAGATTCAGACTATACAATGACAGCAACTCAAAGGCAACAGCTTCGAGCCGTGCACTGAGGAGACAGACAGCCCTGTCAATTAACACCACCCACAGAGGAAGACAGGAGCAAAGGAGAGGTAGAAGGAGAGACAGGAATAAAAGGAATAAAGATGGAAACACTCCTGACATTTCTCACAAGAGTGTGATTGAAATCTTGCTTGCCAAGCATGGTGAGCTGGAGTAACCTGCTGACAAATGAAAATGTGTTCTTGTCTTTTTTCTTCCTTTTCATTCTGGGCAAGTGGCTGTGCGTCACTCCCTTTGTGTCCTCCGATCACTGCCTTGCCACTGTAGATGACTTGTGGATGGCCTTAAGCTGAGTGTGAAAGTTATTATGGCTTTTCTTTGCATACTACCCCATGAGCAATTCTTCTCCTTTTTTGCCATCATTCAGCCTTTCATCTCTCCGTCCATTAAGTCCTTCCTCTCTTCTCTCTGTATTTAAATGTCTCCCTCCAAACTTCTCCTCAGCCTTCTCTCTCAGTAAACTCCCCCTCTCTCCTTCTTTGCAATGTCTCCATTAGGCAATTGTCCGCAGTTCATGTCAGGGTCAGGGGAACAGTCAAAGCCATCTCGGGGGAGTTCAGAGAATCAATCTCTCAGAGAGCTTAAACACACACAGCACGCACACACACACACACACACACACACACACAACATAAATAGTCTCTGAGTGGGGCCATTATAGAAATGGCGCCTTAGACTGTAACTGAGGAGTAACCTGGAATTAACCTAGCCAATAAGCCTTGAGAGTACACACACACACACACACACACACACACACACACACACACACACACACACACACACACACACACACACACATACCTTAGTGTCTCTCCAGTCGAGCCTCTACGTTTCCACAGGTTAACCAGACTTGAAGAACGGCTGGCAGCTGAGGATGATTTGCCGTCGCCCACATGCATGCGTACCACTGTGCTAGTGGTAAAGGCACTGCGCACGTTACGCTCTGGTTTAGCCAGAATAATGTACACCTAAAATGAAATAAAACTCATGGAGTTAAATACAAATCTGAAACAATAGATCACTTGGTTTTAATAATGTAGAGAAAGATGAAATACCTTCATGGAGAAGGCTGTTTGAAGTTGATGCACTCTCTCTACACTGACACAATGTTTAAATAAATGTTCATTTCTGTAAAGTGCTCCAGACTAGCTCCTTTCTGATGTGAATTAAAGGTACAGCTAATGATTTTATTTACTTTGATTACATGCTGTTTTCTGGAAGTGTTGCCTTAGCATATCTACTCAAACAAAAGGAAAACTTTCAGACACTTAAAAATGTCACAAGTAAAAATAAGAGAAAAGTACTTCAGGATTAGGATTGAGGTTTCACACAAATAAAAAAATCAGTGACTTGAGGCAGGATGAGCATATAAAGTTACCTGATATACTCTTGGTTTTTAAAGGAGGGACAAACTGCTCTCACTAAAAAGTACAGATCAACCCAAATACTCAGTGAAAGGCCTTCACGTATGAGAATAAACCCATCATCTTGAAAATTCACCACATAAAAAAAGGTTGTGGTGAGTTTAAGACATGATTAAAAATGTTCTACCCGTCAGAGTTACCTGATAGAGAACCATAAGGCTTTCATACTGTTGCCATGGCTACCTGCTCTTTAAAATAGTCTATGCACTGAATTGGAATATTTTCAACCAGTGTCCTAATATACACTTTTAATGGATCCTTGACAAGCATTTATAAAAAGGTATTTTCAGAGGTTTAAGCAGCAGCTTAGCTTTCAGGGAGACTGAAATATGTGAAGACATATAGAGATCAAAGCAGCCAATGAGTGAGAAGTAGAAACCGTGGATTTTCAGCCTTACCTTGGGTACGAACATGCAGCACAGAGCCACAGTGGCGCTCAGGCTGACACTGAAGCACATGGTGATGATTTTGTAGTTGGAACCAAAGTAGATGGGAACAAAGGCCAGCCAGATAATACAGGTGGTGTACATGGTGAAGGCGATGTACTTGGCCTCATTGAAATTAGCAGGGACGTTGCGGGTCTTGAAGAGAAAGAGAGAGAGAGAGAGTCAGAGGTTAAGTGGAAGTATACGTTAACACTTTTCTTCATAAACTGTCTCTGATTTCTGCCATAAATAAGCAAAACAAAGACAAGAAAATAACCTGCAAGAGACAGAACCCCAATAAACACTGCTAACCCAATGCCTTTGCACTACCACTGTCATTCTGATGCTAACATCATTATGTGCAAGTAAATGAATGGGGTCACAACGTTGCACTAGCAGGGATGTTTTCTCTGCTGCCGTATTAACAAACACAGTGAGTCTGGTTTAGTGGAGTTTATTTCAACCCTGGTCTCCTTTATCATTCTGCTTCCACACTCTACAGAAAATGGATGGCTGCAGGCAACTGATAATCAAACATTGGCTTTATAATGTGTTTGGTAAAATAGGTTTTTATTTACTGCTGCTGATGGGCTGTAGAATACCAAAGACTTATGCTGCTTATATCATTGATTTTCACATTTTGTTTGAGGGACTTTTCTTTAGTATGGCAGCTTCAAATAAGAAATGAACAGTACTGCATCTACCATACAATCCAATGTATAAGATGCACTTTGAATATCTTTCTGCCATCTAAAAATTTAGCATCATTATGTCACCTGGTGCGACCAATAAACCGTATAAAGTGTAGAGGTTTTTTATTGCTTTAGGGTAATTTACCCAGAAGACATCACCACCCACCGTAGGCAACTTGATGTGATCGCAAATTTGCTTCCATTCACTGTGTATTGCAAGTGAAATGGACTGTGTAATGGTAAATGGACTGTGTTTATATAGCACTTTCTCTGGTATTCTGACCACTCACTTTTACATTAAATGTCACAGTCCCCCATTCACACACTGCTGGCACAGCCACTGGGAGCAGTTTGGGGTTCAGTGTCTTGCCCTAGGACACTGCGTCAGGTGGTCAGCGGAGATCGAAGCCCCAACCCTCTGATTGAAAGACGACCAAGCCACAGTCACCCCACAAAGTGCCAGCATGCTTTGCTGTGCAAAACATGCTGAGATAAATGGTGATGCCACGGCGGCCTCACTTTTTAAAGCTTTTCTCCCTCATTAGGTCAGAATCATGCATTTAAAAAAACAGGGATTTACCACTGAGCAAATAAACCTTGTGTTATGCTTGTTTTACTGAAAATACTTCTCAATATTAGCGGACAACTTCGTGTGAATTAGTATTGTGACATGGGTTTGTGCTGCACAGATATCAAAGTTACAATAGGCTAGCTCAACAACTGTACTAGTAGGCAGAAAGGACTGCAAACTTTGCATTGAGAAAAAAGATGGTACAAGAAAGAGCTACACAGCTGCACAGAAACTGCACAGTGTGGTCTTTGCTAAGTGCAACGTCAGTCTGAACCTGTTCATTGTAAGAGACCCTTAAAAACAGACTGCATCTCATACTAGTGTGATTTACAGTATATTCTGGATTTTACGGTGTGTCATCTAAAACATGTGTCCCTTGAGCTTAGCTATGAAGCATCCATTGAAGTTTGAAAAACTAACAGGTAATCACAAGCTTTGATTATTAAAGCCCCTTTGAGAAGTTTTTATGTGGCAGTGAAATAGACTGAATTTGATACTGATGTCTCTATGTGACCTTAAAGCAAGCAAGACAATTAACAAGAAGAGTGAATTTTTCTATGTAGTTATTTTTAATTGGGAAAGGTGACAGACGATGAGTCTTTCTTCACATGTTCAATAGCTAAGAAACTAGTTGATTGGTCAAAAGAGAGCAGGGGGAGATTTTGTGTTAAGAAACACTATTTATACATGTGCGGACAAAATCAGCAAAGACCACTTTGTCCACACTTTGTCCACAGGAGGTGCCAGAACCAACACAAACCCAAAGTTCCTCACAGAAGCCTTAAGTAGAAATACACAGTAGTCAGTCCAAGCTGGTATCAAGTAGAGCTAGTACCTTGAAGGCATAGAAGGTGCAGCTGAGGATGAGCAGGCCATTGTATCCAAGAGGAGCCACCACACCCAGGTTAGTGGTGTTGCAAATGAGGTTGACCTGTCGGATGCTTGGGTAGTCATGGATTACCTAGAAAGACGAAGGGAAACAACACATCTCAATAACAGGAAGCTTGGAAAGCAGCATATATTTCTTTAAGAAATATGTAAAAAAAAAAAAAACTAATGGCATTTTAAGAGACTGGAGAAGCAATAACATTTACAAAGCTAACATTGCAGTTCATTGCACTGCCAACTTGAGATCAAATATCATAGGTCTCTTGATAAGTAATTGCATCAGTATTTAATTGCGTTGGATTAAAACAACAAAAAGGCATTAGTTTGAACTGCCAACTACTCCACTGTCTCAATGTAAACAGTCTTACATAATCAAGATGAAAGGCCTCATTATCTTGTAATATTATTTTTTTTAGCTTCAACTCATTCATCTTTCATGTCTCTCCCTCTCTAGTAATTTGTCTGTCACTGAGCCTCTCTCCCACTCACGTTGAAAAACCAACATGCAGACACACACAGCTTACCTTAGGTGGCTCCATGAGGAACAGAGCCACGATGATGCCCAGCTGCAGCAGAATGAGGAGGAAGGCAATGATGAGCTGAGCACAGGCCGACATGAAGCGAGGTTTCTTTGTGCAGATCTTCTTCTTGCTGCCTGCCAGGATCCGAGCAATGCGGTTTGTCTAGGGGGTGAGATCACAAACACAATCAGGACTTTTGATAAAACATACACAATCTAAATACTTCTAAATCTAAATACTTTTTGTATCACTAGACTGCTGCTATTATTCTTCTGATGACATTTAGAAAATCACTGGAGTCTAAATCTATAAATCTAATCTATTTAATCTGATCTAGGATGATAAGATCAAGGTAATTTATTATGGGAAGACATTTGCTGTTTCCTGGGTTTAATGCTTCCTCGTTCCCTCAGCAATAGAGGAATGTACAGATCTATGCCCCACTCTCAATGTTATGGCACCCATATCCTTTGACTCTAACCATGATGGAATGGGAGAGCTAATAATCTTAAATATCCTGGGACTAGAGCTGCTTTCTTCTTTGTTCCTTTCTGATGAGGTCCACAGTTTTCCTTCTGCTTGCAGATGCACCACTGCTACCAGCTCTCCAGCATCTGAAGCATATCTGTGGCTTTTCCCTACGGACCCATGATGATCAAAGACAGGTAAGCACTGATTTAATTGAAGGATTAATCCAAGTCTTAAGAGGTTACTCCTTTACCTCTACATCTTTTACAGCTGCAGTGCCATACATCTCATGTATATTCCACAAATCCTTTACTGAGTGCTTACCTTGGTGACAAGTGCAGAGTAGCTCATGGCAGGTGACAGGCCTATTCCCAGCCGCTGGAGGTAGCAGAGGATGTAGTGGGGTTTGGCTATGAGGCTGAAGGTACACAGGTACCCCAGGCAGATCCCTGCCAGTATAATGTAGCACAGCTCCCTACTGGAAGATTTCACTACTGGGGTGTCCCGGAACCTGAACACAAACGCATTAACATGAACAGTAATAGGCGGAAACATACAGTCCGAATACACAGTGATGAAGAAAAGAGAAGAAAAGGTGCTGTTATGCCTAGCACTGCTTCATTGTCTCATTTTCTGATACAGATTTAGAGATTGGTTACCTGATGAAGACTGCAGTGACAAAGAAAGTGAACATCAGACCAAGGCAGGCAAAGACCACAGCAGCAATTGGTTCAGGGTCTCCCCAACGCAGATACTCCACTGGGATTGGATCGCAGCCTGAGCATGAAAGGAAGTGAAGACAACATTATTAATCAAGGACTTTTATTTCCAGCAACTGGGTACAAGGAACTGGGCTTTTTGGCTTAAGGTTCATTTAACACCATATCAACCTTCAGTGTTATATTTCCCCCTTGTATACTGTATATGCCCTTTAACATCAAGCTGTGACCTACTTTTGATACAGGTGAGGCATCAAACTAACAAGCTTGTCCCAGTGACCGACAACCTCAACAGGTCAGGGTCAGAGCTGTGTGTGTTTCAGCCATGTCTTAACAATAACTGACCTGTACGTACTGCAGACAAAGCCTGCGTAAATAACTTGCAGCAGGGTTATAATTGGTCGGGTTTAGTTTAAAACTAGGGCTGTCAAAGTTAACGCCATAATAAATCATTGACGAAAAATTCCTTTTAACTCCCCTCATTTTTTGACGAATGGTTAACGCATGTATGTTCTGTGATTATGACCCTTGGCAAACCCTGTGGGAAATCAGGAAGCGGTGCAGCAGTAGCTTTTTGGAGGGCAAGCAGACCTACCCTCCTGGGGTATAAATGGATAAAGAAGTGGTTCTTTTGAAAGGCAAGTTCAGCTTCAATGCCTTGCATGATGGATTTCAACTGAGTTACAGATGGATATATAAAAATAAACTTGAAAATATCCCATTAAGGAATATTTGGAGGAGATAAAAGATGTGTGATTTATGTGCGATTAAATGCAACTGGACAATCATAGACAACGGGTTATGATTATTATTGACTATGGTCAATCTTGGGATTAAAAACAACTGTACGACAGCTTTATTGAAAACACATTATAAAGATACACAGGCTAAACAGTGTTGTGTATTTGATGCAATGGTCCTTAACCAAGCGACCCAGTTGTGATTGTGAATCTGTTTCCTGTTGTTCTTCTTGTTAATGCCCCATTCATCACTCTGCCTCTCTTATCACACTAATATCTTCTCTATTTATCTCCTTCCACATCCCACCAACCTTTACTCCTTAATTCTCTCCCTCTTTCCCCCTAACCCTCCTCTCTATCTTCCTCCGAAGCACAAAGATAAAGTGTCATTAATTAAAGGGACAGGTCTAATTACGGTCTGACTTTACGCTTCCTGAAATTATCTCTGTGGTAGGTCCTGACGTACTTAAGTAACAGGAACACAAACTCTTAAGAAAACTTTCTGTCCTTAAAAATCTTTGTTTGCTTCTTTACGTGTCCTTTTCTCTATTCTTTCTTCTCACTTGCCTTCATCTTTCTATCAAAGAGCTACAGGAGCACACGCACCTGTTTGTACAGTGCTGCAAATCTTTGAGAGAGAGAAGGAGGAAAGAGACAGTCATTGAAAAAAGACTGCGGTTTAATGATTGGTCTTTAACACAGTCAATAGACTTTATCAAATCAGCAATTTGGTTAGGTCTAGGGGCATAAACAACAGCTTAATTGCTGAGTGGGAGCAAATGGGATGGTAACAAACAGACAGAAAATGAGTTTGACAGAAGGATTCTGCAGAGGATGTGGCTCATTTGCAGCCTTATATCACTGAAAAACTTCAGGAACTATTTCTAATTAAAAAAACTATTGAAGTATAAATTAGGATAAAAAACTGGGTTAGGGCACTGTGCATACATAAGTCACTAGCTTCTAAACTTTTAGCGGTAAAGACTGCAGTACAGTGTGGTGAGGACCACCCACCTGTGAAAATGTAAGTTGGGAGGAAACTTACTTACTGTGACTTTAGCTCCAATTACTCTGGCTCACATATATCTTGATGTTAAGGGCAGAAATCCCAGATCAGTGTATGTCTCACTGGTTTTCCCACAGCAGTCAAAACACATTGGCTATGTCTGCATTTTAAAACTTAATTAGCTTGCAGAACCTGCAGAAAACTGTGTCGTGTTTGACCCTAAGCTAAATTGGAGCATTAAGGGTAGAGGAACCATTTGGGGGGTTCAGTCAATATAAAGTTTGGAGACAAACTTCTTTAAACTCTCTCACACTCAGACTGGAACTTTACCGATCAGTGGAGAGGCTCAAATCCCAAAGCTAATCCCTCCTTTTTCTGCTTCTTTCACTCTCCCTGGCTGCTGCTTCTGTCTGAGTTTCTATTTAACTCCATCTCTCTATCTTTCTGAGCCATTTCTTCTCTCTGCTTCTTTCTCACACAAGTCTTTCTCACACTCTATTTTATCTTTCCTGTACTATTGCTGTCTTCAAACCTTTTCTGTTGCTTTCTACGGTTTTCACTGTACCTCTGTCCCTGCCAGCAGAGACCTTGCTCTATCTCTTCTTTTCTTGCTCCGTCTTTTTATGTCTTGCACTTTCTCTTTCTTTAGCCTAAGAGCGGGGAGATCAAAATGTCCACTGGAGTAACAGGGCAACCAGTTTGTTTAAACCTCATTATTACTGTTTCATACAGCCCCGCTGGGGGACAGGCAGCACTTATTGGTGATGAAATGACTCACTGAACACGCTCACACACATGGACATGCACAGCGAACCAGAAAAAGTAACACCTCGATCCTGCTTTCGCTCTCAACCTTCTCTCTGTCCTTCTCTCACTGGCTAACTTAAGGTTCCTCTTCTCTCTCTGGCAAAGGAGCCGGATCTGAATTTTCAGCAGGGCTCGATTCATGTTTTAATCATTGGGCATGTTGAGAAGCTAGAAGCGGTATAATGAGCAGCTGAGAGCATAACAAGGCAATATCCAACCGTTTCAAACAGCAATGGAGAAGAGATACATTTTCATTGCAACAGAAGCGAATTTGCATTAAAAGCTTCTCTTGATGCAGAATAATTAAAACATTGGTGAGCATGTTGGTAGCAAATTAAAGGGATGAACAAGGGGGTGTGAGTGGAATGGAGCGGAGGAGAGGGGAGGGGGGCAAGGAGGAGAGATGAAACAGAAGGATCCTCACTCAGCTTCTCTTTCTTGTGTATCTGCTGCTGAGCTCACTTTATGCTAAGATGCTGTAATGTTACACTGTATCAGGAAAACACAGCTATTTTATTCCCCACATCAACATATATCCTCTGACCCTACACACACTTACATATACACATACCAGTGTTCACTACACGTGAGTACTATTGTTCCTGTATCATGAGATTGTTATACCTCTGTTATAGTTCTTTCTTAGCAGGGAGGACATTTCTCTGACATGTAGACATACACACACAAATATAAAAAAACATGACTGACCTGTGAGGTCATCAGTAGGCCAGGAGCCCAGCTCACAGGCTCTGCATGTGTAGTCATCAAACACAAACTCATTCTCTTTACAGGGGGTGCACGTCCAGCAGCAGCTCACCTCCCCTTTACGGATCACCTGGAAGGAACGACATGAGAAATGTCTGAGTGTAGCTGTGCCTTTGAGATTTTATAGACCTCTGAAGGACAAAGCAATAGTTATATTATATGAAAACTAGTTAAGTGCAGTGAATGCTCCACAGGGTGCTGGATTTACTCGTTCTGCAATCCAAAGATTATTATCCTGCATACGTAAGCCGAACTCTATTGTGTGTTTGATGTTAAATATGAAAACCTGAACAAAGTATCCTGTCACCAGATATTCATCCATACTTTTCATCTTACCTTGATCTGTCCTTTGTCGCAAGGTTCACTGCACACTGATTTAATAAATGCGTCTTTGTTTGGCCAGATTTCATCGTCATCTATCTTCAAGCCACTATTGTCCCAGCTGCCAACATTCACGTAGTCATAGTAGTCTTTCCCCATCTTTTTGAAGTTCATTATTTCATACCTGTAGGTGAAAAGTGCACATAGTGTATATAAGACACATTGATGCACATGAACTTGTAAACCAAAACAGGAAATCCATGGCAGCTTCAGCTACAATGCATACCTGCCAGGTGAGTCTCCATTCACATCAAATAAGATGCCTTCCCCTGACACGCCTGTGAAGTTGGTTTTCATCAGGAAGTCCAGCAGTGTGGCTCCATCTATAGGTCGCATGGCATCACAAAGGCCCTGAAAAGCATCAACAGTCAGAAACTATAGACCACAATTTAAAAAATATTGTTTCATCTCAGTATGTTTCAGAGGGAGCTGGTCAACTTGAGAATGGTATTCAGTAGAACCCTTGGCTCTAAGATATTATGTAGCAGTTAACATGTCTACCACAGTAATGTCTACGTAGTACATGCCATCCATCAGGGTATCCAACCTTTTATTCAATATAAATGAAGTGTGCCAACAAATCCCACTGTTGACTCTTTAATCACAACGAAGGCAAGATCAATGGTGTGATGCATGTCTTGTCCTACATTTCGCCTCTATATCCTCCTAGAACGTCCCGCAATTCATCTATCAGTGCAGTGTTTACCTGATAGCCTGGGCAGAGCTTCTGTTGCATGTTATGCAGACCATATGCCATGGAGTAGATGGCATTGATGACAAAGCCCATCTTGGTGTCCTGAGCGTACTGCTGCCGAAGCGACTCTCGCTCTGGGTGGAGAAAGGGGATGGAGATGAATTGGGTTGAAGTGAGAGTTTGGAAAGAGAAAGGCAGGTATATCAGAGAAACTCTTAATTTCTCTTTGAGTTTTATGACACGCATAGTGCTTTTTCCCCCTGACATCAAAGACCACTCTTTTTCCTCTCAATTCTTCTCATCAGCCACTTCCCACCTCCGCATCACATTTCTTTTTGCTTCTTTTTGTGTCCTGTTCATTTGTACTTCATGTCTCATTTCATTAGAATACATGAAACATGGCTCCCTTTGATGCTGCTCTCCCACAACGCTTTGCGTATGAATGGAGAGAATGAAAGAGGAAGAGAGAAGGTGGGGGACGAATACAAAGAAAAGAAGGGAGGGTTCACTTACAGCCACAAGGGATATCTGCAGATGAACCGGAAAACTGTTTGTATCAATATGTTACGTGTGTGTGTAGGTGTGTGGGTTGTGCTAAGCCAACCTGTTTGTACATTTTGAAAGTGTATGTTATTTAGATTATTAGTGGCGTGTCGATAAAATGCAGATTGAAATCATAGCCTGTTTCGTTGACCCAAAACAATGTAACCTCTTTTCTGTGTACTGCATATGGTCGTTGTCAAAACTGGAGCACTCTACAGCTGTAACTCAGACACTCTGTGTTGTAAGTCCACACCTTCTGCTACAGGTGATCAACATTTCACATACGATCTCACAATGCCTCTGACAACGCCAGGCTTATAATCAGACTGCTGTGAAGTTGGGAGTATGGAATAGAAGTGTGTTTATTCGTGTGTACTCACTGCTACAACTGCGGTTATATTTGCTGCTCTCCTGTGGGTGACCTTTTAGTTTACAGTGGAAACGATGTTGCCAGAACTCTGGAAACCAGGGGTTCCTTTGGTTGTTTTCAGGGCGGAGTTTAAGGTAGTAGTCATCAAACCACTTCACGTCCGCCGACTGGAGCTTGATGGTAATACCACCGGCTGCTTCTCTTACATAGCCGTCTGTTACATCATACCGGTCCGCCCATCCATCACTGAGGAATACATGGAAAGAGAAAACACAGGTTCAGCAAACTTCAGATTGAATATGTTAATTTATGAGAATGAAAAGATTACACAATCAAAACTTAATTGTTTTGTCCTGCCTGAATACGGTGCATCGTCGCTTGATCATACTCACATTTACAAGTGACGACTATTTTTCTGGTCTTAGTATTACAATACACAGTTTACAAAAAGGATGATCCCAGCACATCTGACGGATGTCAAATGTGCTGGGCAGCAAAGATGATGGGGTCAGCCTTCAATGTCCATTACAGCACTTACATTATTTTAAAGAGCTGGAATAAAAATAAAGAAACAGTTGGTATTTTGTATCCAAGTATGTATGTGTGTGCGTGCATGCGTGCCTGCGTGCGTGCGTGCGTGCGTGCGTGCGTGCGTGCGTGTGTGTGAGTGTATGTTTAAGCACACGCAGTGAACAGCTGACATGGAGGTTACTGGATGAATGGAAGTAAGAGGGAGGGAGGGGAAGCCCAGGTGCATTAATAAATGATCACTTCAAATAAACACACAGACATCCCTCACATACAAACATGTGTACTTGTTGAGAGCTCCACCTTTCCTCAGAAAGGACACACCAAGAGCATGATGAACAGAAGGGCAGAGAGGCAGAGTTAAAGACAGCAGTGAGAGCACATACAGGGGTGAAGCACAGTGGAAGGAGGCACAAACAGAGTGATTAGCAGAGAGTCAGAGGACATGTGGGAGGGAACTCTTACATCATTATGGGCAGAGTCCAAAATCTTTCATATCACTGACAAAAGGCACAAACACTACTCAACGGCACACACACATACACACACACATACATACACACACACACACACACACACACACACACACACACACACACACACACACACACATATACACAGCACACACCAGCCGGGTGCTGCGATGATCTAGGTCAAATGGAGTGTTTTGGCTGCAGCTCAGCAGCCATGCCCTGTCAGACACCAGCAAGACGAATATAACCACCTCACAATACACACACACATACATATTGCACAGTGGAAGCATAACGCTGCTGTTGGCATTTTTGGGAGGAAAATTGGGGTTTTCTTCTCCTCTTGGAAGCACAGATGGCACAGTGTGTGTATGAGAGGAAGAGAGAAGGGGGAGAGATAACAAGAGAAATGGAAGGAGAGGAGAGTGGATGCGAATGACAAATTTTCTGTCCCCCTTTCATGACTACTGCCAACATGGCCTCAAGCAAGACAATGATCCTGAGCTCTTCCAATGGAAACTCTTGTTTCTTTCTATCTTTTTCTCTTTCTCCCTCTTCTTCTTCTTTCTCTCCTTTCTATCTCTATGAGCCTCCAGAGAACAAAACTCATTTTCTTCTACAGCAGTGCAACCAGCCCTAGTCTGATTAAAAGCTGTTTGTGTGTGTGTGTGTGTGTGTGTGTGTGTGTGTGTGTGTGTGTGTGTGTGTGTGTGTGTGTGTGTGTGTGTGTGTGTGTGTAAACTGCCATCTCTCTCTGCCACTATTTGTGCCTCTCCTCTTTCTCTCTTTCTCTCCTTCTTTCTGTCAGTCCTTTTGTCAACCTGTGCCTCTGAGCAGTGGTCATAAATCAGGACGGAAACTGCCTAACCGTGACACGAGAGACCACACCTGTAACAATCCAAATAAATGTCTGTTAGTATGTGTTGTGTGTGAATGAACAGTGTTGTATCTTTTTACGATGGTTTGTGGAGCTGTTGTTAAAAAAGAGGGAGAAATCCCTGAATGACCTCTGTTTGTTCAAGCAAATCTTGAGTATGTGTCTGAATCTTAAAGTTAGATCACACCTCTATTGTTTCGAGACAGTTGTTGATGCTTTCATGACTACTTCACTAACAGCACTGAATTCAGTACATATTTATCTGCTTGAATGATTCCTTACACATATTGTGTTGCATTACATTATGCCTTGACTTAAAGCCACCTCTCTCTTGCAAATAAAAGCACATCAATGGGACTTCAAGTAGTTTTAGTATGACTATTGATCGTTGTAACTTTTAAAGATCCACACTGCTGCCCAATCCATTGAGTGTTTCAGTCTCCGGTGTCACACTAAGGACTTTGTCATTATTGAAGTGTTGTTATTGACATTTGGAGGCAGTGAGTGGAGGAGATAGAAAAAAAGTAAGAAGAAGAGAAAAAGTAAAGAAAAATCAAAGAGATTGGCAGAGGGACTGAAAACGGATTCAGAGGTAAACAATCAATGACCATCAATCAGCACTCTCATCCTGTCAATGGATTTCTTATTTTTTCCTCTCACATAGTTCTCTCCCCATTTATTTCACCCTCTCTCATTAACACCTTAAGCTTTCCCCTTTTCCTCATCCTTGAGCTCTGTTGTATTCCAATGCAATCCATCTGTCAATACATCATTCTCTTTTTAACAGCTTTTCTCGTCATCTTTTACAAGCAACAACACTGACTTTCTATGCATGACATCTTTGTCACAGAGATACATGTGTGTAGTTCTCCTCTTGTGCCACATACAACATACATTCTTTTGAGGCCTTTTTACATTGTCTTTCTCTTGTTGTCTCTCAATCCCTTCCTTCCTTCCTTCCTTCCTTCCTTCCTTCCTTCCTTCCTTCCTTCCTTTCTTTCTTTCTGCCTTCCTACCTTTCTACCTTTCTTTCTTCCTTCCTACCTTTCAACCTACCTTCCTTCATACCTTCCTATCTTCTGTCCTTCATTAGTTTCTGCCTTCCTACCTACCTACCTACCTTTCTTACTTCCTTCCTTCCTTCCTTTCTCTCTGCCTTCCTACCTTCCATCCTTTCTTTCTGCCTCCATACCTTCCTACCTTTCTTTCTTCCTTCCGACCTTCCAACCTTCCTTCCGTCCTATCTTCTTTCCTTCATTAGTTTCTGCCTTCCTACCTACATTCCTTTCTGCCTTCCTACTCCTTATTACCTTCCTACCTACCTCCCTTCTTTCTACCTTCCTACCTTCCAACCTGCCTTCTTTCCTATCTCCTTTCCTTCCTTACTTCCTTCCTGTCTTCCTTTCTTATTTCATTTTCCTTCCTTTCTATCTGTCTTCCTTCTTCCCTTTCTTTCTGCCCTCCTGCCTTCCCACCTACCTTCCTTCCTTCCCTTCTTTCTGACCTCTAGCCTTGCTACCTACTGTCCTACCTTTCTTTCTTTGTTTTGTTTCTGTCAAATTTCCTTCTTGTCTTTATTCCTTCCTATCGCCTTTCCTTTTCCTTTCTTTCTTTCTGTCTTCCTTCTTTCCTTTCTTTCTGCCTTCCTGCCTTCAGACCTACCTTCCTTCATTTTTCTTTCTTTCTTTCCTGTCTTCAGACCTACCAGCCGTGCAACCTACCATCCTTTTTTTTTTCTGTCATCTTTCCTTCTTGTCTTCCTTCCTTCCTTTCTGTCTTTCTTTCTATCTTCCTTCCTTCCTTCCTTTCATCCCTTCTATCTTTCTTTCTTTCTCTCTTTCTTCCTTTCTTTATTTTCTTTCTTTCTTTCGTTCTTTCTTTCTCTCTCTCTTTCACTCGTCACTGTTTGGCTAGCACCTGCATCTCCTCAGAGGCCAGGATGACAAGCAACACCGACAACAACACAAGCACACTCACAACCACACATCAATTAATCATCAGCCATGTGTTGCACAAGTATTTCTAGAACGATGATCCCAGCGAACAGAAATCAGAAAAAAAGAGAAGGCACTTACGATTCCAAAAATATTCAGGGCTTTATCCCAAATTTTGACTGGTTCCCTCTATAGAGTGATGTTTGTTAGGCTTTCTGTTTAGCACAAATAGCCCCACAAATGTGAGTTTGATCATTAACACAGTGACGGTGCTGTTGTGTTTGTAGGGTTAGGTTTTTTTTATATGTTTATTGTGTCATCTTTATTGTGTTCACCTGCGTCTGTTTCTTATATTAGTGACTCGCCTTGCATCAAAGTAGGCAGTGAAGAACAGCAGGGGTTGACACAAAGCTTGAAATAAGTCTTGATAATTGTGACCCAGAAAGAAAGCAACTGCACAGAGATAACAAGCATTTCAAAACAGAACCACTTAAAAAGTGTGCAAGAAGAATAACACTCTTAAGCATCTCCAAAAATGTAAAATTAACTTTTCAAGTGGATCACCTGCTCTAGTCTGAGGGTGTGTGTTGCCATTTCATCATTATGTGTTGTAGAAGATTAAGCTGCGACTCGGCACCTCAAGGACAAGAGTATTTATTATCCTCTCAGGACACTGGACTCTGTGTTCAATTACAAGTGTCAGTACATGAAGGTGGAGAGAACATTGCTTTAAAAGAGATGAGAGGAGCTAATGGGACTGACCTACACACTTGTAATGTATGATAACTGATGGATTATATTCCCACCCAATTTTGATGTTACTCCAACTCCAAAAATACCACAAGGCAAACAAGTCTGAATATGCTGCATATGCTGTAATTGAGGCAGATTTTGACTCTGTGCCCTCAATTTGAAACACTGCAGCCTATAGGGGCTTGTGTGCAGTATGGATTTAGTACCAAACACCTCATAGCTACAGAAAAATGCACCGATGTGTACAGAAAGACATCTACAGATTGTAACTGTTTGGACGTTGCTTTTACAAGAAAAGATCTTTAGAAGAAGACTGCAGTTATGAAAGAGCAAAGCGACTGTGTACATCTGTGTATGTATGTATGGGAGGGGTGTGTGTGTCATCAAAAATCCAGCTGATAAATCACTCTTTTCTTGATCAGAATAACTGTCCTTAATGACATCCTGGTTTCTCTCTTTCCATCTCTCTCTACATGTCTAGAAGCCCAAGGCCGTTGCCATGGTTTCCAGCCCACGCTCAACCTGCTGTCTGTACTTTGTGTCTCATTAGAGCACACTGGATTTTAAAAGTATGCACACACACTGACACCCACACACACACACACACTTACTTTTCATTTCACTATTCAATTAACAGCAGATGTCTCAAACAATATTGGAAATGCTATTTGCATAATAGTACAGTATGCCAGTGTTAGAGGCCAATGCATTACCTTAAGCACAGCTTTAGCAAACCAATTCTGCACACTGTGGCCAGAGGCTATCGCCTTCCTACTCTGTTCATTCAAGTATAAATAGAAACTGGAACTCATTTGTGGATGATTAATAGTTTTCGGTTGGTTCGTTCTTGATTATGGAGTCTCTTAAGCCAGAAGTATAAAACTCTGTATTGGAGCAAAGGTCTTCCAGGCGGTGATTTTTGTGGTACAAAGATGTTTCTCTGCAGTCCAGAGTGGATCTACTTCTGCATTTCTCATTACTTCAAACGACTGTGCTTGCTTTTATGCACCATGAATACTTTTGAACAGAAAAATGAACTGACTGGAAATGTTGACCCTACAGGTATTAGACTTCAGCTCTCCTGTACACTTCCCTAGTGTACTTGATCTCCCATTCCCTAGTCCCCTAGACTTATTCACTTGTTCCCAGTTCCTTTCTTCCCTTTTTCTCTAGTTTCCCTTCTTTCACATGTTCTAAAGTTTCCTAGCACCCTAATTATCTCATCCCCTTGATCACTCAACCCCTTATTCCATAGTTTTCTATAGGCCACATGATCCTTATTACCCTTGTTCACTAGATCCCATAATTCATGCACTCATTACCTTGTTCTCTTATTTCCTGGTCCACATAGTACCTCATTCCCTTGTTTCCTTGTTCCATTTGTACACTAGTTCTTCTTAGATGCCTCCTTCATTCATTTCCAAATTAAATTTTTCCTTTATTTATTGGTTCTCTAGTTCCCTTAGTTCCCAATTCCACTTAGTTCCTTGTTCACTCACTCCCTAGTTCATCAGATACCTTGTTTACTTGTTGACTTAGTTCTCCCTCATATTTGTTCCCTTGTGAAGATTTTGGTCTGTGCAGCAAACTATAGGGTGTCTTCATCCTGACGAAGTTTTGTCTTTTATTCATACCACTGTGAGGCCATTCCTATCTTTTAATATTAGTTGAGTTGAGTAAAAATATGCATCAGGAAAACATAGAAAATAATTTGATTATCAATTCAGACGGTTGACAAAAAATATCTGAGCACAGTGAATCGGAGCCTGTTTTTAAGTCTGTATTTTTGATACTGACACTGATAAAATACAGGATTTTTTTTAGCCATAACCAAAATCATTGTGGTTCCTTTAAACTATGAATTTTCGGTTAGGGTTGGTTCATTATTTGTGATTTATGAACACCGGAGGGTAACAAAAAAAGGAAAAAAGATGTATGATTTTTTTAATTTCATGGCTCTCATAACCTTACTGCAGAGTGAAAGCTATTGAAAACTCAATCATGTAGTCTTTCTCTGCACTGAGACAAACAATCAATTACAGTGTGTCCACATCTGATCGTTGGAGATAAAAAGGCAGACTGGAAAATGGGGAAGTTAGAAGTATTATTAGAGTATAACAGTGACGCCTGTATTATAATCAACCCAAAGGAAGCAAATGTGGCAGCACATTTCAAACCTTACAGCTGAGCAAGGCCATCCCTGTTGAACATTTCATTTGAACTAAAGTCATTTTATGATAGTTGATCGGTGAATAAACTACAGTGTTTGAGGATTAAAGCAAATGTTCATTTGTCTGATTGTTTTCCTTTGACCTCAGTTGTGCTGTACTGGGTCACGATATAGTTTTAGATCCTGTGGCAAATGAATGCTTGCCAATGTTTGATGATAGAGTTCAGAGTGGAGGCATGAGTTTCAGTTTCAGAGCCATTACGCTGTTTATCAGGGTACAAATTTACTTGTTTCTGTAATCATAGTAGATTGGTTCAGCTCTGAAAAAAAACAGAAACAGATTCTGATTTGACAAAATGTTTGAATCTGATCTGAAGCTGTGCTGCCAAGAGGTCACTTTAGGTTTTAATGCCGGGGTTCAATAATAACATGCCACCCGACCCCAACCCACCCACTCTCTAGCTGCCATGGCAACCTGGCAGAGATTCTAGATGAGCATCTGCTGCTTACAACCATACTCTACACACATACACAAACAAATACACACACCAGCAGCACACCAACTAAACCTGACAGCATTAATTAGCTGGACAGACAACACAAAGAACACACATGGACAGTTACAAGCAGAAAGAATGAATAATGGAATAAATAACAAAAAAAAGACTCTGAATGTCCTTGAACTTCAAAAAATCTCTGCCACACGTGCGTCTGCTCTGCTCTGCACAAGTTATCAAAGGATGGTGTGAATACTAGTTGTTGTTCTTAAACCCACATATAAGAGATTATAGCTTATGACTCCCCGGGCACCCAGAACAGCAGAGTGTCAGTTTGTGTCAGCACACAAAGTAATCTTCAGCACAATTTTTTCAACCAAACAGGAGAATCCTTTCCAAACAGTGTTAGGGTGTGTTTTTCACTAATCTATCTGAAAACAGTTAAAACATGCTCGGGAAAAGCCTCAAAGCAGGAAATCAGCTCAGTCAGCTCATCCTCCAATGAATGGTGAGAAAGTTGTTTTCAGTGTCGTGAATTTGAATGATGTATTTATTGGTTTTGCCAAGAGGGAGGAAGCATTTTGTAAACTTTGATTGAAAGGTGCTATACAAATAAAGATGTTAACATTACTATGGTATTATTCGTGATATGACTAATGGTTTTATAAGGGCACCTGCTTTGGTTCAGGTTGTATAGAGTTGGTAGGTTTAAAGCCTGTTCTGATAAACAACCGATGCAATGTCTTAATAGTCCAGCTTTCTTATCTAACACATCACGTCCAAATCTGTTAAATTAGCATTTTGTTAAACAGCAGGACTCATACAAATATATACATATAGAAATGAAAAGACGCAAAGACGCCTTTACAGTGTTCTTCTTTCAAAGAAGCACATTTTATCAGAATCTGTGCTCTTCTGACTTCTTGCCAAACCCTCTAGTGGAACTGATGCTTTGTACTCTTGTCTACTTAGTTTGAAGATAAGTTATACTAGTGCCAAAGAGAAGCAATAAAAAATGTCACAATCCACCAACTCAACGAGAATTTCAGAGAAAATATGAGACCTGGCATTTTATTCTTTTTGCAAATTGTTATTTGAACAGGAAGTATTAACCTGTGCTAAACCCGGAGAGCACATTTATCAAGAGCCTTGGCTAAACTGAGGTCAGAGATTACCACGACAAAAACCAAACTCATTAAGCAAAATGTCAGAACTGTCTCACACACACACACACACACACACACACACACACACACACACACACACACACACACACACACATGCACACACGCACAGCAGCACTTAACTGTCTGTGTGTGTGTGTATGTGTGTGTGTGTGTGTGTGTGTGTGTGTGTGTGTGTGTGTGTGTGTGTCTGTGTGTGTGTGTGTGTGTGTGTGTGTGTGTGTGTGTGTGTGTGTGTGTGTGTGTGTGTCACAACGGTGAGAGAATCAGAGATAGATGCAAGGCCTGTGTCCATGTGTGTATCCCACTGTGTAGTTATGCGAGTGATCAGACCACTTTGCACGCCTGTCATTCAGTGACACCAACACACAATCACACACACATCAAAGCTGCCCACACCCATACCTCAACAGCAGGCTCAAACATCTGGATCATCAGTCTTACCTCAACCACTATTCACGACTCTGTCTGTCTGTCTGTCTGTCTGTCTGTCTGTCTGTCTGTCTGTCTGTCTGTCTGTCTGTCTGTCTGTCTGTCTGTCTGTCTGTCTGTCTATATCCACCAAGTTAATATCTCTTTCAAACTGGGTCATCTTTCATAGAACAATAGTTTCATTTGCATCACTGAATTACAGCAACCTAAAGCCATAGACTGTAGAAAATATGTGCATAGTATCCGTGACCCATCTGATTCTGAAGTCCTGCTTAGAGGCCAGTCGTCGGCGGGAGCCATATTGCTGCTGTCGAGCGATTGTGACGTAAAGAGGCGGGCTTTGAGCCTCCTAGCCAACAGCTACAGTGTTCCCGCCTGTCAATCAAGTCAGCTGTGCCTCTCATTGGAAGATTCATGATCTCATCGAGAAATTAGCTATCCAGGCTACACTTTTTTTTGTACCAGGCTGTAAACATATTTATTTCTGCTGTAAAGATCGTCTTTTTTGAATTGGTGTGTATGTGGTTTCCAGTACTTCCAGATCCAGTCTCAAGCGGATCCATGATGAACTGCAGTTTTTAGCACTTCCACATTGGACTCATATTTTTAGACCGGAGGATGCCGCTTGCCTAAAGCCTGAATTTAGAAACGTCTTTCTTAGAAATAAAAGATAGCATAATGGCCTGTGTCCATTAATGGCATTTTGTTTTGCGAATAACTCAATTTGAGTCAAGTGCTACCCTTATTACGCTTGCTGCTGGGTTACTCTGTAACCTTTACTTTTGCTTTTGTTTTATACAACTTTACAAAGAAAATGTTAAAAAACAAAACAAAACAACAAAAACAACAGGCAGAAATCAATGTTATAGCATTAGCAACAGTTCTAGACATGGAAAATGTACAGAGAAAAAACAAGTGTGGTCAGTTCCCCCCCTATACACACCTCCACCATTGGTGTTGACTAAATGATCCATAAGTGCCACCCCTTCTTGATTTTGATTAGTCGGTGAAGGAGACATGACACTGACAAGTGCAACAGTGTTCATTAAGTGGAACTATTTTCAATTGAGAGCACAGAAACAGCTGACTTCTGCACTTAACATACTGTGTGGTGAAAATTTTGGACTGCATTTGCTCTGTATAGAAAATAGGTGCTGCCAGCACATGAAACACAGTTAGTGGAGACAGGCCCTGGAAGTACTCTCTAACATTAGCAGTTAAACATGAAGTGTCAATATTTAAAGAGGGATATGGATTTTTCAACAAAATGTGCAATAATTGCCTCATTGGTCACCTAAATAGTAAGGTCACCTTTATAGTATTACAACAAAACTATTCTAGTGTTCGAGCGTCATTCTTCACCTGAATTTTAACCTTTCAATCAACTCACCATGCAAGAGATGCTTTTCAATTTACATGAGACAATTTGAACTTTGAACACATGCTAATCTTAGGCATGCCCTGACTTCCTCAACTGTCTTTGAAGATAGGTCACACAGATGAAATGTCACACTCACTCTCCTCCTCGCAGCCAGACACACACACTTTGTTCAGGCTAGTTTTAGGCGAACAGTTTCTCAGATTTTGGCAACTTTGCTGATTTCCCCCAAGCTTAAGACAGCTGACACAGCATTGATTTATGACATGGGGGACAAAAACTGTCAAGGAGGAGGAGAGATGGAGAGAATGGAAGATGCATTGGTGTAAAGAAAAAGTTTAGAGGCAAAGTATTAAAGACAATGACATGCAGATGCAAGGAGAGGAATACAGAGGAAGGAAGATCATTCACAGTTCTAAACAAGTGCAACATTTTCTCCTGGATTACTGTCACACTCCTTTTTATTATACAGGAAAAAGTGAAGCTCAGACAACCCATTCAAATTCATTATGTACTGAGTCACTGAAGTAGACTACAGCTCAGAGAAGGTCACTTAGGAAGATAGAGGAGGAGAATACATTTTGAATCAAAAAAGATACTTCTTTATAGAGAAAAATGACTTCTTGTTTGTACAAATGTTCTGTTTCTAGCATGCTAACTTTAGCAGTTCTTCAGCAGGCCTAGGAGCCAATTTAAATTCACTCCATCAATGTTTGTCATCCTGAAAATATTCTGCGTCCAAAATGTTTTTAAAGCAATGGTGATAAATTGCTTTCTAGAATAAGGTGCAGCAAAAATAAAACATCACTTAGAGACACCACTATGGTTTGAGACTTTTATCCACAAGGATATACTATGATGGAATAGTGTTGGAGGCAGCACATGGGAAAACATCCAATTCAATTTGTTTTCATTACTGAACAAACTCACTTTCAATCAGTTGAAGTGCGGAAAGATAAAGATAGAAAGAGGAGGCTCACAAGGAGAAAGAAAGTATTAGTCATGGCTTTGACAGAGACAAAGAGGAAAAAAGACAGAAGGACAATAAATTAACAGACATAAGTAAACAGATAATGACTAAACCAAGATTATATCTCAATGATTGGATGCTTTCTTCTGCGGGAATGTCTAATCTCCTCTCAATTTGAGCGTATGTTTTTTGATGAATTGGTCCCCAGTGCAAACTGAAGCCCTTACCGTCTGTGCTCTACCTAGTTGAGGATAATTAAAAACTTTATATGTCTCTGGTTGTGTGCAAAAGAGCATGACATTAAATCCTAACTTTTGTACTTTCCTAAGAAATTGAGTCATAGGATTGAGTTGTGAAGTGGATGTTGCATTTCTATTTTTCTTTTAGTACACAGTCTTCAGACCTACTATGAGCTTTTAATGCAGCTGGAGCATAGGTTTTAAATACACAACTCGAGATAGAGGTATGGTATTGGGTAAGAATAAAGGAAGGGGAGGGGGTACAAAAAATAAGATGCATGAGTGTGGATAACTAACATTATTCCCCTCCAGCTGTAGTCTGGGTCTGTCTATCAGGCAGCGGTGAGAGCAACTCAAACAAATAGGGGATACTCAGAAAAATGGCAAATACATTGTTTTTCCAGAAATCTACTCCTCTTAGTCAAAAACAGCTGTTGAAGTGTGACTTTTCACCTATTTCTGTGAGTAATATCTGAACTCCTCATGTAGAACTCAGCACCAAACAAACCTTTAACAGCTACAAAAAGAAGAAAACACAGAAAACAAAATATCAGTTGAAGTAAAAGAGAAAGGGAAACTGAGCATTGGGGGTGATTAAAGAAAAACGAGCAGAGCAGTGAGTAACAGACAATAAAAGTCTTGACAGAACATAGCAAAGAGGGGGAGAGGTTAAAGACAACTAAATCCACTGAGATAAGAAAGGATTGAGAGAGTCAGACAGGGAGCGGATAAAGTGACACAGATATGATCTCAGGGGGAGAGATAGATTGACTGACAGAGAAAGAGAGAGGAGGATCAGAAAAGGAGACAGCAGTGTTTAGTAAGGTTGGATAACTGTGTTCCCGGCGAGGTCAGAGGAGAGTTTCAGGTAAAGAAGAGCAGCGGAGATAGAACCATAAAAAGAGAGAAGGAGGGATGATGTTGGGGAATGAGATAGAGAGATAGAGGCTGTATATTCTTCCTGGTCTGGCCTCATCACTTTTTATTGCTCCGCACATAAAAGTGTCATTTCTCATATTCAGCACAGCACCCATTGTAATATCACCTGCTGAGGTAATGCACCACCAATGCAACATCACTCTCTCTCCCCCGTCTCTATTGTTTCTGTTTTATCTTTATCACCACAGCGGCCTTTTGATCTCTTGCTCCCTCATCCTTTTCTCTCCAGCTTCCCTAACCTCCTCACTATCATATGTTTTTTTTTTCTCCTGGCCCTCCCTTACTTCTTTATCTCCACATTCAAAGACCAATGTGCCAAAGCTAAGTCATGTAGCTGAAATTTAAAAGCACTGCCTTAGCCTGGCACCGCACTGGGACTGAATGTGAAAATAAGAAGTGTTGTTACTCTGGGAAGTCATTTAGGTTACATACCAGCCCACACACTCATACTACACACTCCTTCCTGCAAAGATGCAAATGCGCAGCCATTAATGGACAGTCTTGTGTAACTTAATGATGGACTGGTGGCTTAGAAGCAGCAGTCAGAGCTTTACACGATGGCAATAATTATACTGGTTGGGCTGTGCGCACACACATACACACACTAATACACACTAACACACATACACATACACTACTAGCCTGTCTGTTTGACAGCAGGGATTAGCAAGGAGAGGTGCAGCTAATGCCCAGTAACGAGACATCCAGCTTATCGCCCACAGAATCGTGTCTGTGTGTGAGTGTGTGTCTGTGTGTGTGCATGGGTCTGTGTGTGTGTGTGTGTGTGTGTGTGTGTGTGTGTGTGTGTGTGTGTGTGTGTGTGTGTGTGTGCAGAGTGAGTGAGAGTGAGAGTGAGAGTGAGAGAGAGAGAGAGAGAGAGAGAGAGAGAGAGAGAGAGAGAGAGAGAGAGAGAGAGAGAGAGAGAGAGAGAGTAGTAGTAGATCTAGATCTAGAGCAAATTAGCTGCATGTTATTCTATGACTTTCCTGCATATCATTTGGTAGCACGTTTCAACCGCTGCTCTCCTCTTTCTCTTTCACCAGTCATGTATTTGAGTTGAGGTTGAATTTAAGTTTCTGTTTTCTTTGCAACAATGGGTGACAGCCGTTGTTACAAATATGATGCAACAGGATAAAAAAAATAAAATAATCAATACCAAATTTAAGTTTGAGACAAACACAAAATATAATAGCTGTAGATATATAAATGTTCATAGTAAACATATAAACCTACAATCACACTATTCATATTGCATGGATTTATAAGAATATCATTGCATGGATGTGTCCACTCTCATGAGGATAGTGTGAGGATTTTATTTGTAGATACACTATGTAAGACTATGACATAATTTTACCCAAAAGTCCAGATCTGCTCCTCACAGCTTTACTCATGTTTCTTATACAAATGCATGATTGTGTCCCTGAAGTTTTTGCATGCTCAAGCATTTCATTTGCTTAAGCGAGTAAAAGACAGGGGCATTAAGGGAATAATGTATTTCTCTACGAAAAAGGGGGTAACAACAATCTTACCTGTAAATCTGTTTTTTGCAAGTAAGTTTAGTCAAACTGTTAGTACTATCACTTCTTTGTTATTTGTGGATGGGGCTGATAAAGATTAGTGTAAATGGTGCCTGACAGGTGTCAGGTCATTCTTTTGTCAACGTGGGTCAAGTTGCTATAGATTTAAAAAGTATTTTTTAGTATTAATAGTAGCAACAAATAGATATCTTCTTCTTCTCTAAGGGCAACATTTGCCTTCCTAGAGTATGTTTTCTGTTTTCTTAAACACCTCTTTCACTCTATATTTACTGATAATCCCTCAGCCTTTCAGTATTTGCTGGGAAAGGAGATGTTTTTCAACCCAGCCAGCGTATTATCTCCTCTGACAAGACACTTTACCAAATAATACTGAAGTTTCTAGTGAGCCAAGGTTTAATGAACAGTGAGTGGTGACTAATGAGTAGCATGAACTTTTTTCTTGTACTACCTGACCCAGACTGGTAAATTAAGTACACGTTTGATGCAGAATGAATTGGATTGTATTGGATGGATTTAGTCTCTAAATTAGGTCAAGTGGCTTCAGTCGTTTCATCAACACTGTTTCTAATTACATTTACTCAAAGAAAATAATGCTGCAATGACTTGGAGTCATTGCAGCTACTGTGAGGAGTTTATATCTAGATATAAACAAACTGAAAATAATTAATATGCCACCCTATGACCTAACAAGCATACAAGACCTTCAAGATGAAAAGTAAAAATCTTTATGTAGTTATTTTGTATTCTGGAAACCAGTGGCGGGGGTACGTGTGAGACTGAGGGATTAATTTCAGGCTTCTGATACACCCTTTTTTTACCTTTTCCATAGCAAAGATTTTCGATGAGTGATACATGGGACTGTCATAAAAGAGCAAGATGAACATTTTGAGTGAAAAGTACTAGTAATAGTACTAGTTCCAAAAGTACAGTACAAAATCAGTTAAAAGACTCCTTTGACCACAGGGGGTGCCAAAATCAACACAAACAGAAGAACAAAAGTTATTCACAGGAGCTGTAACTTATTGCACATGCTTGTTGTTAAGAAGCCTAACTCTGTTTGAGTCATTCACCTGTGACAGGTACAAATTTGTGACTCAATTTGGCCATCTGGCTTAAAATAATCTGCTCCAGGCTCCAACCGGTCCAACAGAAAAGGATGTGAGTGAAGAATTTGGAAGCGGCCCTCATTATAGTAAGAGGACACAGATGGAGGCATTTAAATAGCACACAAGTAAACATCCTCATCCCTCCCCCGAACACACATACACACAGACTCACACACACACAAACTTCTCTCTCACTGAATCTCTGACTTTCTGTAATTTTCTGGCTCTCTGTCTCCTGTGTTGCTATGGTAACAAGAAGTGCGGGGGCTGTGATGCGGCACACATCACACCCGTCTTACTGAGCTCACCGGAAGAGAGGGAAAGTGAGGGAGACAGAGATGAATGGGGGACAGGTTTTGAGTATGCACAGGCTGGAGATCTGCAATCCGACAGTTGAAACCATTGTATCAGTTGAATCAATTTGACTTTTTTTGCAAACTGAAAAACAAAAACAAAACAAAAAACAGACAAACTTAAATTTCTTGAATTTTTACCAAACGGCAATCTGATGAGTAACCTGGCAGCAACATGCAGATCTCTGTCAAAAGCTTGCTGGTGTGCAAATAATTACATCTTGATGCCAATCAAATGTTCTGATGAAGCAGCCAAGCACAGGTGTGACTGTTAATTATAGAATAATAGCTCATGAGTCAGAGTTTTATGTGTTGAATATGGTCTGATTATGGTAGGTTACCTCGATGAACCTCATCTTAATCAAAGTAATTTCAAATGACTGTTAGCTGCCAGTACTTGGTGGTATTCTAAATAAAACAACAAGGAGATGCTGTAATACAGATGTATTAGTAAATACAGAGAGTCAAGTTAGAGATGACAGCTATGACCAGGTCTGTAAACAGAGGTATAATATAAAGCCTGAACTGATCATGGGAAACCTCAGGAACATATAATGAAAGAGAACATTTAGCCCTTTTTACACATGTGCAGCACGGCTCTAAGTATGACGACACAAATCTTCAAATTCATAGAAGACGACCACCTTTTCACTAACTAACAAGTGAATGGGGGTGTCAGTGACATTGTTAACAGCTTGAGTTTCTTTTTTTTCTACTCTCTACTTTCATCGTTTGATTGTACACTGTGTATTGTGTATTGAAAAGACCTTAGACAGGTTATAATGACATTAACTGAAAAATAATCATCTCCTCCACAGGTCTACCGGAGCTGTGGGAGCCATACTTGATCACCATAGTAGTCAGGTTCTTGTGTAGAGAAATATTATGTTTTGTTTTTGCTTTGTCTGATATTTATGCCAGTTGAGTGTGAGAGCATGTGCCTGTGATTGTGTAATGTTTTTGGTCTCATACTGTTGAATTATTGTTTAAGGTTTCTTTGGTGCCACCTCAAGACCTGAATGTCTGAAAACTGACTGGAAACTGTTCTGAGCTTGTGGCTCATCAAAGCACAACAAACAGGGTGCATGGGGTTTTTAAAAAAGGGCTCTTGACATCCTTTCCACCCTCCAACAAACCACTTCTTCAGCAACCTCAGCAACACTCCTGCAGTATATTGCAGATCAGTTAATGGTATACAGCAGCAGTGCAATCAGTCAGCCAAGTTTCAGACAGGAAAATCAAACTTTCAATCCACCTTAACATTAAGTTACTGACACCTCATCCATTTAGGTGCCTTACAACCTCCCTTAAAAGATCTGAATCAGCAGGCCATAAACCCCTTGTGTCACCTTCCTTCCTTTTTGTATTATTGAGGTTTATGTTTTTGGTGAATCAAGTTTACACCACTTTACAATGCTCAACTTTAAAAGCTATGATGAGTAAAAGCAGTCTGTCACCACTGCCTGCATCATCCCAAAGATTTGAAAATTATGACCTAAATGACATCATCGTATTTAAAGGATAAAGCATACCAACACTGCAGCATGTCTTCACAAGAAAAGGTTTTTCTCCAGCTTGCAATTTCAGCTAATTTCTGCAACTTTTCTGCAAACTAACCAATAACTCTTTTCCCAATAGGCATTGACATACAGTATATGTCACCAAATTCCCTTCCTTGATATTCAATATATTGATTCTCATGGGTCCCAAAGGTGATGCGGTAAGCTGCTCCATTATAATGAGGCTCCAGAGGGATCATTTCCCTCTTGAGCATCCTCATCCAGCCTCGAACTTAAATGTCATTATGGAGACGATTAACAGCAAATCAATACAACAACAATAAATGGAAAAACAATAAATACAATACTTGATGTCTCCTTGTGTTATCTATCAACGTCGAAGACTACTAACTGTCCAATAAGCCCCTTCCGGTTTAACTTTGTTTGGTCTACTGACCAATCAGAAGCGGTGTTCCTAATTTTCCAACAACAGAGACTCTGTAACTGATGTGTGTGATGGCTGTTCGCAAAGAGTTGAGGGATAGTGAGCCCAGAGTTCATTATCTGTGTTTTTATAATGACACACTATCCAAATTAACAGGCAAAACAGTGTAAAACATGTATAATACTTTTGTTCAAATGGATAGCACTGAAAAAGGTATTGTTGATCAGTATTTAATGGGAATTTTTCTTCAGGTTTTTTTTTTATATACATTTAATTTGTCTTAACGTGAGACTTGATCAGAAGTGTTGTCAGAAGACAAACTGACTCTAACTCTAAATTTGAAAAAACAACAACACAAAAATCTGAATTTAAGGCAACTGAAAAAATCCGGCTAAATCCTGAAGAGACTGATTGAAATATTCTACAAATGTGTATTCCAGTGACAAGATTTTTGATGTTTTATGAGGTCTTGTTTCCATTTGTGGTCCATGCAGTATCATTAAGGGCTCAAGTCCAGTGTCTTTTCTGCAGACAATTGACTGTACAAAGGAAAATAATTGGCTTGAAGAGCAAAGAGGGGGGAACACAGTGGCTGTCATCCAACTACAATTTAGCTTTGTTTTATCACTACACTTACTCATCTGCATTTAAGTTCCTATCACGATCTAGTCATTGACATCTCTTAACTCATCCTAGATTCACTTTCCTCAAGTTGCTTGGTGGACTGTAATCAATGATGAGCCCAGAGAGAAGGAAGTCTTGGCTCAGATATCATTTAATATTAATCTGAGTAACCTCTGGCTACAAAGGAAGACTGAGAATTGGTAGTCTCGCCTTGAGTGCATACCATCGTCAGATGATTGCTGAGGCGTTTGAAGATTGTGTCTGCTGCTTTAGGTACAATTTCCTTAATTTAACTCAGGCAGTTTGTGTTTGTGCTTCTTGTACTTCAGTGCAATTTGTGGTTAGATTGACATGAGTCTTGACTATTTTATGCATTCTTCTACTGGTTATATTGTACATCTTCATACTTTGTGTTTTGTTAGTATTAAAACAGCCACAGACTATGGTGACAAGGCTTTTGAGACAATAATAAGCACTTTGCTCAACTAAAAACAAACATCTGACAGTTTATTTGCAAGAATCAGATATTGTCTGGTAACGTCTAATCTAATCTGATGACTCATTTCTTGCTGTAACTCATTAACACATTAGGCAACTCAATAAATGCCTGATGAATCAGTGCAAACATCTGTTTTGCTCGAGAAACAGCTGACTTAAAAAACTCAGTAAGAAAAAGTAAAGTTCAATATATACTAAGAGTTATAGTTTCAATATGTTGTATCTGACTAAACAGTGCAGCATTAATTTTCAGTATATTCACATCTCCGAGAGGTCTGCCATATCTCAGTCCATCATCACAGTTCACATTTCTCTTAATTACCTTCGCCTGGTTCAGCGTCTGAGCTAAATTGAGGGCCTATTCTTTCCATGTCCTTACATTACAGGAGACAGCGAGGCTACTCATTATAGATAGCCTTTCAAATGTGTGATGGATGAGAAGCAAGTGCATTTCCAAGAAAGAAAGAGGCGGAAAAGGTGCTTCAGATTAAAGATTAAATGCAGAGATAGAGAAAATGAAGGATAAAATTGGAAACGGTGGGAGAGCATGAGGTATACTGAGAACAAACCTAAGAGGTTATCTTTGTCCTGATGAGATTGTTGTTGTCATAGATTAATCTTGAACCAGTGTAAGAAAAGGAAAAATTAATTAATGTGAAGAAGATAAGAAAAAAATCCCCAAAATGAAAGGAAAAGCAAGGGGAACCCTTTATATTCCTGTGTGATTAATATATCAACCACTGTAAAAGGCTTACTTTGTGTGCATCTGTTTGTGTATATGTGTGTGTGTGTGTGTGTGTGTGTGTGTGTGTGTGTGTGTGTGTGTGTGTGTTTGTGTGTGTGTTTGTGTGTGTGTGTGTGTGTGTGTGTGTGTGTGTGTGTGTGTGTGTGTGTGTGTGTGTGTGTGTGTGTGTGTGTGTGACTACTTGTGTGTATATTTGAGTCTGCTGAGCCACTAGGCTGACTGACGTAACAGTCGGTTTAATCCCACAGTGTAAATCTCAGAAAATGAGCAGCAAAATGCCAAACTGAGAACTTCCAACAGCCTAACTGCACAAACAACACAGTTTGTTGTACCAACACACAAAGTCAGACACTCACACAAGCACAGACATATATTTACTCTGGATAACCTCCTTTTTCTACTGTTGCTGTGTCCCTGTCTCTTCTGCCTGTCTGTCTGTCTCCACCTCCTACCCCCTCTAATTCGCAGCACTTTTCCCATTGGAGTGCTGTAAGAGGATGAGGCCATTCCCTGCGAGAGCAATAAGAGGATGAATATGTGTATGTAGATGTGTTTGTGTGTCAGCCCATGTCTACATGTGTGGCTTATGAACCTGCATATTTTGTGGTATGCTGCACATACTGGTAGCATAATGTGCATCATTATTCAGGTGTATATTGTTGCATAGGTTTGCGTAAGTATATTAATATGTCTATTTGTACGCTGGCAGAGGGTAAGAGTACATGTGTGTGATTGTATATGCCTGTAGGTCTGCCCTACATATGGAAAACCTCTTAATTCCCTGTCAAGAGACCCTGAGAGCTGGAACTGCATTACAAATTCCTGTGAATTCTTCTTTTGTTCTTGAATCAGCCGATGCTTTCTTCCTCTCAAACTGCAGAGTGCTAACAGTCATTAATCAGCCTCACTCTTACAGTGGGAAAGGAGAGAGGGATATAAGAGAAAGGAGATGTGAAGCTGAATGTGTAACAGAACAATCAAATGATTTGATTTTAAGAAAACTCTTGATCACTCACATGTTGTGTACAGAAAAGGTTGTGCAGCCAGAAGGGACTGCAATCATCAGTCAATTCTAAGTTCTCATTCTTCATACTTTATCTATACGCAGTATATAAGCAACACCATTAAATGCAACATAAACAATCATTTTAAGGTTGTCTCAATCTCCTGTGTGTAGTTTTTTATCTGCTTATGAAAATGACTGAAATTACTGATACCTCTATGTGAGCTTCAAAAGCAAACAAAACCCTCATGCTTCAGAAAGAGCAGCTTTTAGCATTTTTCATGACAAAGAAACACAGTGAGTAATGCATTAAGCAGTTTCAAGAAATGAGGATGATTTTTTTTTAGGAAAAACGCTTATTAGACATGTTTAGGACTGGATCAGCAAAGAAATAAAATGTACTGTCCAACAGGAGGCACCATAATCAACACAAAACAAAAGTACCGCATTGGAGTTTATGAAGTTAAGGTGTTAACTTTAATTCGGGAGCAGGACCACGCCTAAACCACACCCTCAAGCACCTGAAAAGCTTTCCTAAATGTAGCCAACCTACTCCAACCGTTTGTCTGTGATTCTACAACCCAGCTTCTCTCACCTTACTCTACTTCAATTAACCTTTTTCCTTATGCCGTTCTTCTCAACTTGTGTTCACTTTTTATATGCCCTTGTCTATTTCCAGTACAACCTGGGTCAAGATCAGCTCTGGTAGGATAACGCCGAGAGGGAAGCCCCAGCCTGAGTCTCCTTCTGCTGGGCCACACAACGCACAAATAACTCATTAAATGTTCAAACTTATATCCTTGTGTTGAGTGGTCCTTGCAAGTGAATAAAAAACTACCAATGCGTTTCAGTAATTGTTGTAGTTTTAAGTTATTGAAGTATCTGATAGGAAATAAGTAACTGACGTAAAACAAGTCAAGGAGAAACCTATGCTGTCCCAGACTCTCAAGGAAATTAGATTGAGACCCCCTTCCTGTTTAGTGGCTTGCATGGACAAGTCCTGTGACCCTTAGGCCAGCAGAGCCCAGGAGAGTACAATAAATAACTGGATGTTAAGATAAGTTTGGGCTTGGTAGTAGGCTATGTCATTGGTTCGCAGACCTATAAAAGGTGCTGGTCAACAGCATTCTGAGAGTCAGCAGATTTGCAGAGCTGTTCTCCCAAGCATTCCCGGTGCTTGTTCGATACTGGTTTTGATTCTTGTAATAAACATATTACTATGCAAGCAAGCCAGTGTCACGAATGTCCTTCTGCATCTACACATCACGGGCGGTCAAGATACAACATTATCATATTGACCTGTACTACGGATATGATCGCTTTAATTTCTTTACCCCAGAGGATGAAAATAAAGTTTAACAAAGTAACTGTCATCAATTGGTTATCTGTGATTACATCAATCTTTGTACCTCAGCATTGGTACAGTCAGTTAAAGGATTCAAATGGTTGAAATTCAGTTGCCAAAAACCTACTCCCCAATTTTCCACGGCCAATGCAGGGTTTAACATTCCACAAGTTTTTGATGCTGCAGACACCGACATGGAGGGACTGGACACAATAACAGCAAAACTTACACAGCAGCACTAATATGTCTTTTAAAAGTGTAATTTACAATAAAGTATGATTCCATAGAATTCATCACTACAGTTTGATAGAGTGCAGCCCTATAGAATCATGCAAACCTCAGGAAAAAATATGTACCACATACCATTAGCACAAACAGATAAAAATGCAAAATGTTTTGGAGAATTGCAGTCAAAAAGTCCGTTATCAGCTCTTCTTTTATGCATTTCAAAATGGTGGGACTGAGAAGGAGATTTATTGATTGTGCCAAGTGTGCATGTTCCTCCACCTGTGTTTTTGGAAGTCTTGGAATATTTCAGTTGGTTTTAAGCTTTTTTCTTTTTATTCAAAAGAAATAAGGCTATAGTATTATAACAAAGCTGTTATTTAACCATGTTAACAAATACATTAGTGTGGGATACAGCTGTATGAGACTGAAAAGCAAGATTTAGTAACACCTGTGTATTCAAGCGCATAGTATTTCAGGGGCCTATGAGCAACAGGGAAGCTGTTGTTCTGGATTCACTGAGGCTTTCCTCTCAAACATTCATGAGGAGACCTCCCTCTCAAGTTAAACAAAGACACCAGAATGGAAACACTGAAAAGTTATGACAGGACGGGAAAAAAGTAAAATATCACAAAGATAGGAACAGGAGTAGAAGAGACAGAAGTGCAAAAGACTGACAGTTACTGACAGAAAACCTGTGAGTTAAATAACATTTTCTTTGATTTTGGGTAGTTTCAGTTCAGCATTCTTTTGATCGGCTGTCTTGGAGGACTTCATTCATCTGACGACAAAAAATGAAAGTCATGGAAGCTTTCATTGGGATTTATAATGTGAAGATATAAACCTACTGACAGAATTATTTGATAAGTGGTTGATGCTTTTGACACAAAGGAAGAAAGACATCCAGGGCTCTCTGCTTTATAACTTTCTTCTTTTGTCAACAAAAGAATGCCAATAGCAATGACAAACAGCACTTTTCTAAAAACATATTGTCATCACTTGAAAGGTGATAGCTCCTTCACTGTCACAAGAAAGCAAAAGTGAATGTTTCCCATAATGTCAGAGATATAGAGTTTTGTTCAGCATTTTATTAAGATATGTCTTATGACTTTAGGCTACATTTATGTGGTTGACAATGATACTTGGCATTCACACATCCATAGTTTGTGAACACATCAAGAGTGGCAGAAGTTTGAGTTTGTTTGAACAGACCACATGAAAAATGGCACAAAAGACCAAAGCTGCATTTCAGTGCTCTAAAATTATGTTTCCTCTGTCCTTGTCGTCGGCCAAACCAATAGTAGTTACAGACCTGCCATGTTAAGGAGCATCCCAAAGCCTGTATTACTGCTCGGAGGACTGAGGATCAAAGAAAGAGGAGGGAACTTGGAGAAGCGATGGGAGAAGATACATGACAGCAGCCTTCTTCTTTTAACTGACAAACACGCCCCTCATCAAATACCACTCACTGATTGGACTCTGCAGGGCAGTGGACTTCACCGGAATTTAATAACGGAGCAAAGACACCTCTGAAGATCATAAACATACATGTCTTTTTAAAGAGTCAGTATGTGATAAGTTGGACTGTGTTTGGCCTGAGAGTTAAGAACGAAATAGTGAGCTTAATTTTATTAAAATCAAAATCACAGAGTAAATCACTTCCAGCTTTCATATCCAACTTATTTTCCAATTCACCATTTGACAAAAAATGTCATATAACCTAATATCAGTATCACTGAAACATTATCTATTCATAACCAGTTATTTCTTCTATCCAATTTTAACATGAAGAGAATTAACGTTTGAGAGAGTAGGAATATATTAGTAAGATAAACTTGTTGCATTCATAATTGTGTCAATAAAGTTTCATATATGGCGGATCATTAATGGGCCTCAGGTTTGAGAAGTGTTGAGATACATGGTGTCCAATTTGACTGCCACTTTAAACCAAAACTAGAGTTTTCAGTGTCCCTGAATCATCAGAAAAATGTATGCGTGCGTGCGTGCGTGCGTGCGTGCGTGCGTGCGTGCGTGCGTGCGTGCGTGCGTGCGTGCGTGCGTGCGTGCGTGCGTGCGTGCGTAGGTGTGTGTTTGTGTGTTTAGAAAAGGCAACATAAATGCAAATAATCGATACTGACGATGACACATTGTGCAGTTAGAAATGGTCTGTATGGTTTTAAGCAGGACACAGACTAAACAGACTGCACATTAGTCTTCATGTGCAGGTGTTTGGTAGACAGGTAACACTTCAGAAGTGAGAAATTCTTAAGGAAAGGTATGAAAATTAAAGTCTGGAGATGAATAAAAAACTGCTACTAACTGTGTCAGGATAGTATAAAAACAATCCAATATCACTGTTCTCTTTCATTTCACCATTTCCCGTAAGCCCTCAGTGATATTAAAGTAAAAGTCAATGATCAACAAAGGTTGTGAGTTGTGGGAGAAACAGCTTCTTAGTTTCCTGAGACAGTAAAAGTTTAAGAGATCGCTTGAGTTACAGAACAGAGTACAACTGTGGCTAAGATGGGATAACATCAGGACTTTGGCTTTCTACAGATTAATCACCAGTATTTAAAAAAAAAACGTAACTTCTCTGAAAATCAAAGACAGATGCCACATTTGAAATGTTGATAAGCATTTGCTCATTGATTGCACAAAATCTACATATCTTCAGAAAGTGAAGGGTAGAAAAGAGCAAGAAAAAGCAGTTCCATCCACTCAAGCATAGCCTGAAAACCCAAACAGTCCCAAAGCTAAGGGCTGTTGTCCAGACTGTTAGGAATAAGATTCATCGACTCAGGTTCTGCCACGTTAACTTCTCAAACCAACTTCAAAGCCATTTGTACAGATTAATAAAAAACTTGCACATGTGAGCATGCATGTCTGTGTGTTCAGCCCCTGCACAGAAACCAAGAGCTGTAGACCATCTATTGATTTCATTATGTTTACATTGGAGAGCACACTGTAGAGCAATCAATCACTTACGAGACTAAAACACACACTGTCAATATGTCTCATTTCCCCTCCCTCTCTTGAAGTAAAGTAAAATGCACTGGTGTTCGGGCAAATGTACACTTGTAGTGTATTATCACACACATGTACTTATACAAATGATATAAAAAAATTTCTTAGTCTCACATGCCCCCTCTTTCTCTCCCTCCCTTTCATCCATCCATCATACTTCCCTCTATACTCCCTTGTGTTTAATTACCTGCTGCCTTTCATTGCAAAGCTAAAAGACGGAGCAGAATTAATTTCCATCATTTTGCCAATTAAATGACACGAAGCATTTCTTGTTTTAATTAAGGGTTAATTAACATGGAACTGGGAAACATATCACAACCCCATGTTAATTCACAACCAGGAACAGACTTGGTTTGTGTGTGTATGTACCAGTGTTGTAGTAAAAGAGTCTGACTCGAGTCTAAGATAGTAATAAATCAAGACATGAGTCCCGAAATCAGAACTTGAGACTCAATTTTCAAGACTTGACACATGATGCAACTTCAACTTCAGCACTGATGACTCTGACTTGGACTGTGACTGAAGCATTGACTGCAAGACTTGAAAGATAAAGAGCAGGAATCAGACTTATTTAGTGTTTAAGACTGTTTTGTTGTTTTCGTTATTTTTCATTTCGGGTCCTGAAAATGTATTCAGTTTTGAGCAAGGGCTGATACATGTGTTCGCCTGAATGCACATGCATGTGCCCTCTTGTTCAGTAATTGTGCTTTATGCTTTCAAAGATTTTACAGTTACTGCAAGCAAGAGCTGTGCAGAACCATCAAGGAGGCGACAGAGACAGCCTAAACATTTACGAGCATCTGTGCAGGATGCAACAACAAAAATAAGAGAGATGCTAAAGTCAGCTTACATAAAGTGTTGATTATGTTGCTTTTTGCAAGCTATCAACATGTTGGCAACTAATCTGACTCAACTACTGGGTCCAAGATGAATAGTAAGTTAATATTCTGATTTAAAGCAGGGTGGCTTCAGGTATTTTTGAGTCTATTAGACCCCTGCAGCAATCCCACCGCAGCAGTATCAGGGCATGTGTTTACCAATTAAGAGAGCCATGATGTACATTTATGCACACTGTAATTGAAATCTCCAGACACTCTGACAGGATGAGTCTGAATCTAATATTTATCAATGAAATGTGTTTTCTACATATCCAAAAGGTTGGACACAGTCAGTCCAGGTACATACAGTGATTAGTTGGAGTGAAACAGTGGTTGTCCTTATAATAAATAACGATTTTCATGATGAGGACTCGACTGAGACTCAGACTCAGAAGATAGGGTCTCGACTCGGACTCCACTTGGATTCTCCTTTGTTGACTCAAACTTGAACACTGAGGACTCCGCACTCAAGGTTTGGTGACTCAACTACAACACTGACATTTACAGTTCATGTGAGTGTGTACAGCACCTCTATGTGTTAATGTGTGTTTGCAAGTGAAGATATGTCCCAAACTCAGCAGTGACTTGTAAATTTCTCTTCTAAAATGGGATTTACTTTTTTGTCTGACCTGAAATATTTTCTTACACTGATACCTGCATGCCCCCCACACACACATACAAACTCAAACACACACTCTCTTCCTGTTCTGTCTGCCCTCTACAGCTAATCTCTGCTCTTTTCGATCATCTTCCACCAACCTTCCTGTTCCTCGCTTTTCTACAGCTTTCCTGCCCCTCCCCACTCTGTTCCCTCTTCTCTGCCTTCAACATGTCTTTGATCTCTGCTCACTACGATGCAGGTGTACAAACCACTGAAAATCAATTTTAAAGGCGTGCAGCTACGAGACATCCTGAGTCGCTCAGATGTTTTGCCATGAGATGCTACTTAACCTCTCTGTTTCCAACTCTTTCAATTTGAATTCACAAGAAAGTGCAGCCTTAACAGACAGCTGCGGTGTGAAGTGGGACACTGCAGGGGTTTGAACTGTGTTAAACGATCAGTTCAGGGTCTCTGTTCTCATGCATCACACTTTTGCCAGCGGACAAAATGCAAGCAGCTTGACACTGGCTGAAAGTGAGAGGATGAGATAACGTCACAAAAAATACGGGGAAAATGGTAAAGGACATAGCTGATAAGGAGGAAAAAGTGTATAATAATGAAGGGCAATGAGAAACATGACAAGAAAAGAGAGTTATGGGATGAGAGAGCTGCATTTCACCGGAATGGCCATTAGCATCATCAATAATCCCGTCCTCTTACACCATTGGATGGTTTTAATTGACACTAAAAATGACATAAAAATTCCAGATATGGTACAGATTCCCTGGCAGTCACACGCACAGACATAAATGCTCCCACGCATGCACACAGCCATTCACATAAACACGTGCGCATGCGCCACATTTCACCACAGCTGCTGTGCTGAATTCATCCAAATATGGTAGGGGATATTTCCATGGCAACAGCAGGCAGAGGGGGTGCAGACTTGTGCTGGATGATCTCCAGAGAGTCTGTTTTTTTACTTTTGATTCAAACTATTCTCTTTCCATTCATTCACCAGTGTAGTCATTTTTTCTAGCACAGTCAGAGCACAAGCCTTTGAATGACATCACAAAAATAAGCCTTGGTTACATATTGGCTCAACAAAACTTAACTTCTTTAACTGAAGGTTGAAATCTTGGCTCCATTGGTTAAAACTTATTGTTTCGTTTTAAATTTTATACTTTTATCTTCTGACTCATGTTTATCTTTTTTTCTTGCAGCTGGAGTTTCCTTCTCAAAACAGAGAATGTTTCCCTGAAGTCTTTGTCAGCTTAAAAAAACAGCCATTAATAATAATGATCATTTAAGGAGTTTACAGTCCGACATATTAGGCAGACATTGCTTGTGATGGAAACATTTTTCAAACTATAATGGCTGACCATTAAATACAGAGATGTTGTTGCTGTGAAGTCAGCTGTATAAGTCAAAGCTATTACCACTGGCTGCCCTGCATTGTCTGGATTGAAATTGATAGCAAGGAGAGGCAGTGCATCAGCCCATTTACTACAAACACAATATGCATTTATGGGAAGGGCTCTAATGAATGGCTTCAAAATATTGAAGGAGGGACTGTAACATTTTACAAGTGGCTGCAGAAACAGAATTATTTGAGTCTGTCATTGATAAGTCCTGATTCAACAGAGGAGTTTCAGTTGGAGATGGAAAAAGAGGTTATTAAGATGATTTAGAGAAAAATTAATGACACAGGAGCACTTGGATTCGTTCTGGTAGTTAAGTGTGTATGCATAGATGTGTAGATGTGTAAGTGTGGGGTGTGTTAGTGTGTCCCAGGAGGCTATAGATATTTATCTCAGCCCGGCTATTCATTAATGGGTCTGTAGCCTGCTGGCACCATGAGGAATTATAGGACAGAAGCAATCAATACACTCCGGCTCCGAATCCAGACTATGTGTGTGTGTGTGTGTGTGTGTGTGTGTGTGTGTGTGTGTGTGTGTGTGTGTGTGTGTGTGTGTGTGTGTGTGTGTGTGTGTGTGTGTGTGTGTGTGTGTGTGTGTGTTTGAGACTGACATAGTTTTATGTGATGTGGTAGTTAGCCCAAGGACCTAATGCAGGTTTTAGGATTATTTCTAGAAGAAGGACATAACAAATCAAAAGCTAGAAACACTTAGGTCACACACATGGCTTATCTCAACAATAAGAAAAGGAAATCTGGGGATCTGGAGAAGGCATGATACTCTATTAAAGACTGAAGAGATCCACACAAGATAACTGAATAATCATTTGTATGCTCTTCTGGTAATGTAATTATCCTCATGTAAGACCAGTGTCTGACCAGCTGAGCTAATCACAACTTCCTTGTACAGACCTCCAGTGAGAGAGACACTGACCCGTGACCGTCACCAATTTACAACTACAGTGCGGTAATGGTACTGATGCTAAGGAAGGCTGATATTCAATTAAGCTTTTTAATCAAAACTGACTGGCAGAGGACGGCGAGATATGCAGCAAAAAAAATATCCATTTAACACACCATTGAGATCTTCAGCATAACAAAACTACTTTTTTTACATAATTGGAGAGCTAAATGATTTGAGCGCGTTAGTGGATTTGAATGCTTTCTCACTTAGTTGAAGATATTTGAATGTGACAAATGACCACACAGTATTAAGTGAAGGAGAGGGACTTCTACTGATTTGTTATGATGAAGATGAATCATTATAAACAGCTGTTGTGATAAGCTGTTTTAATTTAAAAGAAGGTTATTACAGCAACATTACAGGATTTCATTAAATTATTGTTCTAATCTTTTTGTAAATGTTTCAGTTTGGTTTAATTATCAATCAATGTTTTCACTTTTCTTCTCCTATTGGAAACGTCCTATTCCCTTTGACCTGCAGTTGCTGTCACCGCTAATTTTACTGTTGTCCTGGGGAGTAGTTACGAAACCATGTGTTGTCCAGCTGCTTCTTTTTTTCCCCATGATCCCCTTCCCCCCAATGACATTCAGGAACAAGCGATGAGGATAAGAATCATTAACTTACTCTGAAAAGTGTTTATGTTATACACAGCATCTCTCTGTTTCACAGCCATCTCTATTGCAAAACGAACCCCAGGTTTCTGCTGTGGTGACTGACAGTTTTGAGACCCTTTTACTCTCACTACAGATGATGATTTGTTTATCTTTCCAGTCTGACTTTTATCTGTTTCTCATATTCCCATTTGGAGGCTTCCATTTATTTCTTGTGGTAACTATTGAGCAGCTCCACTGGACCAGCTGGAGGTTAAGTATGTCGCTTAAAGGCAGAATTCATAGTAATTGTTAGCAGAGGGGAGAGCACAGTTGTGGGCTTTTCCTCTGTGTTGTAGCCTCAGGCAAGCACTCTAAAAAGATGTGTTGCTGTGTAATATTATCTAAATCGACACTATCAATCAAAACCTCTGTATTATAAATATATATAATGAGAAACTGTGTAACCCATGACATGATATCAACGTTTTACTTAGGCTTCTACATCCATGTCACTCTTCTGTGATTTAACCTCTGTCTTGATTTTAAAAGCATAATAGGTTATACTTTACTTTACCTGACTCTCAGCACGATGATGATGAGATGAAGATGAAGATGGTTATGAGAGGATGAGCATGGTGATAATGAGGATCATGGTGGCGATGATAACAACACTGACACTGGCTACAATTGAGTAACACGGCACAGATCACTGTGGGAAGAGTAAAACAGAAACACATAAGTGGCATTCAATGGTCACATGACAACGTTTCAAATCTATCTGATGTCTGTTTTGTTCTTTATATAATAGCTGGCATACATGCTTTTATCATTGTTCATCTCATATTTATTCCCCAGTTCTCATGGCAACAAAAAACAATAATAATGAATCAATTCCACATACACACTTGGAAACAAACACATGTACACATGTACAGATGTAGATACAAACTGCCAGGATGGTTATTTTTGCATGTGATTTGTGGGAGGAATCAACCTAAGGCAGAACAAAGCTGAATGTGAAAAACATCTCCAAGGTTGAAACAGCATGCATGTGTGCATGTGTGTGTTCTTATGAATGTAGAAAGGCCAAAACAGTCCTGCAGTACAGCTGATTGTGCTATCTGTTACTATGCAGAAGGTCTCACTGTAATTGTGATACGAAGACTTTGAAAAACCTTTCACTGTAATTGATTCAAAATGAATTACCAGCCACAGAACGCACTGCCAAAACCAAACAACTGCAGAAAACAACAGTCACAGTTTTCTAAAAATGTGTGTGGGAATGCAAGCAGCACCGTCGCACACTACGTTTAAGTTACTTGAAGATTAGCAATCACCAGCTGAATGCTCATTTCATGCAGATAATTTGCTTGAAATTCTTTGAACTGTGAATTGCTCTGTGTTTATAACCAACGGCTCCTGTAAGAGGAATATTTTGTAGTGCTAGAGATAAAGCTCTGCTTCTCCATCTGCCCTCAAAAACATCCAGTGGCTGAAATCCCCAATGTATCATGCAGTTTGAGTACAGCTGCCTCGCTCGTTAATGTGCAGCACACTAGTAAGAAAAACAATCTTTACTGTTCTCACTGATCCCATCTCACTGAAATGCCATAACGTGAATAGATCTCGTGTAAACAGAAGAAAAAAGAGCCCGATGATACGTCTATACTTCACTATTTCAGTAGTTGTGTAATTTTCTGGAGTAAACACTGTGTCCCTTATGTGAGGCATTAAAGCACCGCTCAACATCATGCAGTCAAACATGAATTTATGTCTCCACTGACCTGCCGATGAGCAGGAACTCTCCTACTAGTCCCTGGCGTCTCATGGCCATGAGGATGTTGCGGACAGTCATACCCTCACAGAAGCAGGCCACCACTCTGGCCTTGGGCAGGTGGGCCCGCAGTCTCTCCAGCAGCCGGTCAAAGCTCTGCTCTCCAGCGTTGCTCCAGATTTTGCCTGTAAGAAAACATGTTAGACAAACATGGAGTGCCTGGTCTCTGTTATCTTTGTTCCTTTGTTGTGTAGTGTTGAGTTTCAATTGTTTTTTTGTATGCCAGAGTTTCTTCAATTCATATGTTAGTTATGCTTAGGTGTTAACCACCCCACACCGCGAGTGTGAAACATAAGTCGTCCCAAGGTAATAAAACAACAAGCTATTGTAAAGTATGTGTTCCTGTTTAATGAATGTCTGCAGGCTCAGACGACAGCTGACTAAGTTCATGTTATGAAATGAAATGTGAAGGATAATTTAATCTGTGCATAGCTTATTGCTGTTGAGATTAATGTCACTTATTTCAATGTTGCTGTCTTGAACTGAACCTCTTACCAGAGTGGGCGATACAGATGCCTTCCTTGGCCGCCATGTCCTTGAACGCTTCCATCCCACTTTCACCATAGTTGCCTGAAAAAGATAAGGATGGGGAGACATCATTAATTCATTTTTGCTTTTAAAATGGCTTGCTTAGCTTTGAGGAAATCGTAGAAACATGGATGGATGTGAGTACAAATAGATAAAAATGAAGTGGCACGTAATTATAAGGAACTCGATTCAATTTATACATGATATGTTCAGATACAAAATAAATGCTTCATCTCAGATCTCCTAATTCTTTCCTATCAAAATGAAAACACAAATGAAGACCTGCCCCCTCTTATTTTCACAAGAATGCCCGATGCAGTAAATCAGTTGCTACAGCACGACTCATAAATGCTCAAATTTATGTCAGAAAAAGCGTCTCCCCACTGTGGCACCCATTTCTTTGCCAGAGAAAGTGGGTGACCTGGAATTTATGCTAATGAAGGGTTGTACACACTGGCAAAGAACATGATAGGATTCCCCTCTTTAATTTCCCTTCCTCTCCCTTTTATCTCTTCCCCTTCTGTGTGTTGATTGAAGAAAAGATCAAAGACCTCTCCTTCTCACAGTTTTTTACCAGTTTTCCCCTCCTTTTACCCTCCATGAGGTTGCCGTGTCTTCTAATGTTCCCTCCTTAGTACTGATGGTGTTACCAACAATAGAATGAGGTCTAATTAGGCATCATTGATCCGGACTCTGCTTCAAGTGATGAGAAAAAAGAAGAGGTCAAAGGAGAAGAGGTGACAGAACATTTCATGTGAAAAGGAAAGGGATAAGGGATAAGAGAGAGATTTGGTGCACCTTTACAGGAGAGAGGAGCACACAGAAAAAAGAGGGACAAGAGAGGGAGGGGAAATGCACACTTAAAGTAGAAGAAGTCTCACAACCCCTGACCACTGCTACATCTCAGTGTGTGTGAGCGTGTGTAGTCAGGCCAATGATGAGTGTGGTGGAGCAAAGTGTAAAGTCCTGTAATTAGTGTCTCAGTGAGAGGATTGGGAGACAGATGGCACAGACTATCCTTCCCCCTGTAGACACACACACACACACACACACACACTCGTACACACATTCATACTGTTACCATCATCAAAATCGATAAAGCTTGTAACCTACTTCGCTCTGGTCTCATCAGGGATTTATGTGTGAGACGTCTGCAGACTGTCTGCTGCTTGGTGAGCCTGTCGTGTGTTCCTTCATCGCTCTGTTTCAAACGCACACGGAGGCTCTCAGTGCTGCTTTACATTACTAGCACACAAACACTAACACAAATACACACTTGTGCTCAAACTCACCAAAAAACCCACTTACACACATTCATCAGTTTGAGTTCCACTCTAGGCTATTGCTAACAAAATAGATGTGAGTCCATCCTCTCCTCCTCACTACTACACCACAAATTAACTTGACTACGCAACAATGGAAAGAGTACACATTGAAGACACATAGACAAGAAGGTATCCCGATAAAGTCACTTTAAGAGCTGTGTTTTGGCAAGTCTCCAGCAAAACTAAATGTATACAAGTACATCTTGACATATTGCAAGCAAGATGATTTATGGATCACCACTGTGTTTCAAGGCCTGTGTTCTCTGTGTCAATGCTAGTAACATGAGCTCTCTCCTCCCTGTCTCTGTTTACACTGAGTGTTATATGGAGGATGACACTGCGGTGCAATGTACAAATCTTTGCATATTACCAATACATTTAAAACTGAGAGTATACGTTAAATTTGATAGTATCACAAAACATAGTATCGTCATACTCATGGGTATCAATCATTTCTTATTAACTTGGCACAATTACGGTTGTGATGACAAACAGTAAACATTAACAAAAAGCAGAGTAATGAGCAGAATCCTTTCACCCTCTAGAAGATTACCGCCTTCAAAGCCAGACAAAAGAGAATTCCCTCAATATTCAGTTCCTCCAGTTCATTTCTGTTCTTCAGTTTTGCCACCCTGCTTTATTAAATTCACCCACCTACTCTGCACTGCCTCAATAATGCATATCATCCCCCCTCACTGTGTTGTCTCATGGGTGAAACCTTTATTTTTTTGTTTTGATTATTACTTCTTACACACCAACACCTGTCCTGCCCAAAGCTCTCCTTCATACGACTGCAATATAGCCGTGAACTCCTCCTGGAGAATAGCACCTCATATACAGACCAACTGCTTCAAGCTGCCTTCTAAGATTGGATGACAGGGCGTGACATTATAACTTGACCTAATGTTCCGGATGCTTGATTGACAGAGTCCAGGCCAGCTGATTGCATGTTTGAAATACTGTCTTCAGAGACCATGCTGCTTTTTAGATCATGTCACATACTTTCACATTGTTTTCCTGTGATGCTGGGTCGTTGTCGGGGATTCTAGTCATCTTGTTAATTACTGCTACAGCATCACATTTCATAACAACTGCACACGCCCATGTGTCACAGTTGAAAGGAACCGCCGCTGGCAGCTTCACTGCTGTCACTCCGCAAGCGTTTTCACTACACTGGAGGTGCACACTCGGACACTGACTGTATCGCAGGTTTTCTCTCAAACTAGTGTGTTTTTAAAACCTCCGGTTCCAGGCCAAAGTCAACACGTAAAGAAAAGACAATCATCATAAACCTGCTGATAATGATAGGCAAGCAGAAAGAGCATAATGATAGATATTCTCTGGGCATTTCACCCCTCATCAGTCAGAATGAGGTATGAAATCGAAAGTCGATGGAGGGGCCAGCGATCTTGAAAAGCCAATTTAGCATCATGTCAACCCCTGGATGGGAATCTTTGCTTTGTCACTTCCGACTTCAAAACAAAAGCAAGTTTGACCAACAGTAAACAGATGCCACATTCTCTGTTTTATTTCTATTCCATCAGCCCTTTGTCCGTTCTACCTCTTTTACAACACTGTGTTTCTCTTTAATCCCTGTATTTAAAATTATAATCTCGAATATAAACAACACGAACAAAAACAGCTTACAGTAAAATTTGGGGAAAAAGCTTAAAACAAAATTCCCTGTGCTCCTCACATTAATGCCCCCCGCTGCCCTCCTCTGCTTTGATCTCCCCTCCTCATTCAGCATGATGCAACGCTTTAACCCATGCAATCAAATGCAAAGCTGAAGGGTCCTCTGCTGGCCCTCTGTGATGGTCCTTCTCATCCACCCCCCCCACCCCCCACCCCCCCCCCCCCCCCCCCAGCTCCTTGCATCTTAAATCCCAGCTCTCTTAGCAGCAGTATCGCAGTAACGTTTAACATACAGAGCAGATTGGTTCTGCATCCCCCACCACTATCGTTTCCATCTCTTCCTCTCTCCTACTCACATTCCTCCATCCTTCTCAATTACCACCCTCACCCTCTTGTCACTCTTATCAGGTCTAATACATGCAATTACATGTTCCCTTCCTGTCCTCCTCTTTCTCTCTTTTTAACCCTAATTCTCTCCATTCTCAGCTCTCCCACAACAGTTAAGTCATAAACATTAGGAAATGAATGGCATCCACCTTTCATTTCCCTCCTTATTATGCTCCTTAATACATTTTCTCCTAGCTCTCCTCACTCCCTATGAATGCCACCACTACCCCATACATCATCTGAGGTGCTAAAACAATGTGCAGCTAACTGTCAAATAAAGGAATACCCTTGGGCAGACGCTCACTAACACTCGTAATGTGTCAAACACAGAGTTAAACAAGGTACCAGAACAACATGGCTGAAGCAGAACACTAACTGACATAACATTTGTTAGCACTCAGACATGAAGAGACTGAGAAGCTCTGAGTGTAACACTGAAAACCACCAATCCCAGTTCTCTAAGGTTTTTCCATCAAAAAAACATGAAATGAAACCACAACTGATGAGCTGGGGCAAGGGCAATGCTTGTCCTTTCATGGTAAAAAAAGTTACATTAATAATGAATTGACAATCAGAGAAGCAGACAACCTACAAATATATTTTCTTTAAATCAATAAATCCATTGGCTGTTTCCAGCTTGACTTAAAAAAGCTAGAATATACTATAAATATAAAATTTCCTCTGGAGCTTCATGTAGAAAGAAACTTAAGCGTCTTTGTATAAAGGCAGGAACAACAATGATTGACACTGCCCAGATTTCACAGCTTCATCAGCCGTAGACGACGTCGTCAGCAATCTCGCCATCCCCGCTCAGTCTTCGCAGTCCTTCTGCATCATCAGCCCTAAACGACTTCACCAACTATCTCATCATTACCACCAAGTCTTCAAAGTTTCAATCAGCTCCTTCATGTCGTCAACAGACATCTTCATCGACAACACCTCCACCACCAGTGTCCGAGCTCAATGTGGGGGATAGGTTTTGCTGCCGCTCGGGGCAGGCACCCTTCGATCACCCTACCCCCCATTAGAGTTCAAGCGCCAAAGAAACTCTGACAAGAAGTCATGAACAAATTTTGTCAGTCATTCAACCTCAAAAGCCTTACCAGAGCTGGTTTAAGATCCACAAGGTTGTAGTTTAAATCCCATATATAGTTTATTAAAACATATTTATCCCCAAAGATTAGTTTGATTTATGGCTGTGGACCAAGAAACTACCTGCAGTCTCAAAATATGAAGCCCATGCGGAAGTGCGATAAACTGCAATTCATCGAGTGTCTGCTTGAGGCTGGCTCTGGTACCAGAAACCACATAAACACCCATTCAAACAAGCTGATCTTTACAGCAGAAATAAACATGTTTACAGCCTGGTACAAAAAACGAGTGTAGTCTAGATAGCTAATTTATCAATCGGCACACACTGCATGGGGGGTGTATTTTTTCATAACGCGGATATTTTGAATATATTAAGATTACGAGTTTTCCATTATGAGAGGCTGTAGCTGTTGGCTTGGAGGCTCAAAGCCCGCCTATTTACCTCTCACTAGCTCGACAGCGGTTCAGTTGAGTTTAGCATTTCCAATATGGCTCCTGCCGACGATTGGCTTCAAATCCGTGCTCATGGACAGATGGGTGATAGCACCGATATAACGTCCATCATTTATCCAGTCTATGCTGTGCACTTAACACCACAGAGGTCCTATTTCAGTTAGTAGCTTAGTACAAAATTGGAATGAGTTTTGTTACAAGACTCTGAGGTTCACCATACATGGCTAGCATTGTTAACACTTACGCTAAAATAGATAGATGACTGCTGCTGCCAGGGCATTTGATTTTTTTCATGTTTAAGATACTCTGCCTTTGTCTGTTAGCCTACGACTCTGTCTTCATAATAGCTGCACACAACAGACTAGATGCATGCCAACATTTTTGTAACTATAACCATGGTATTCCTCTTCTCCTGTGGTTTTCAAAACAACTCTTCTTTAACTTTGTTTTATTTCCCAAGAAATGTCTCTTCATCTTGTCTTCATACAGGCAAGCAGAAATTTCAGCACAGTCACTTTCAGTAACCTATGCCTGAATTTGCAACATGGGTTAACTTAAGACCTATGCTTTAAGACTGAATAACCAATCACACCATGATAACAGCTGACACTACTCCTTGTTAAGTACCTAAATGTGCCAATAGGAAATCTCTGTTTAATACTCCCTCATTATTACAAAGGATAGATCCCTGGCAGCAGGAGCCATCTATCTATTTTAGCATTAGCTGTTACTCCTAGAATATGACTTTTTAAATTTGAGTCCGGGCCAATCTAAGGAGACATGGTCCTACAACCTAGGCTCATTAAAACACAAAACAGCTCTTGTTATACAGGGACCTATCAGAAACTGGCCCATGACCCACATTGAATCTTCCCCCTTAGGCACCGCTGCCAGAGACGACAGGAAAAATGTGAGCAGATTCTGTCAATCTCTTCCCCCCAATTCATTATTCCTTTCTCGACACTTCCCTCTGAATCATCCCACTTTCCGTCTTCCTCAGTTCTGCAGACACCATGCTAGTTAAACAGGCACAGAGCATGTCATCCTCCAGATGCAGACAGAGAGAGGGGTGACGGGGAAAGAGATAACAGACGAGGTGGATGGGGAGAGAAAATCGGTGGTGTCAAAAGAGGCAATAAAGGAGAAATAGTGGTTAGAAAGAAATGAGAGAAAGTGAGAAAGGAAAGGAGGCAGCAAATAGGAAGAGGTGGAGAGGAGGATGACATCTTGAGTTATTGAGAGGCTGATCAATTTCTGTAGGAGCGTGCCCAGTTGACACATGTCAAATTTCATGTCAATAAAGCCAATTGAGCTAAATTGAATTGAACTGAACACCGAGTGGAATG